>NC_056746.1:629150162-629267791 GCF_019279795.1 Protopterus annectens
TGTCTGTGTACATCCAAGGTGTGCAAATGTTTTTCCCCCCTGTTCTGTGGGTTAGGAAAGAATGTAGGCAAATGAATAGCTTGGTTCAAGGATACCCTGGATACCACCTTTGGCATGAAAGGTTCTCAGAGACACTCTATCCTGGTGAAAAATAAGGAAAGGCTGCACTGCCATTAATGCCTGTAACTTGGATACTCTTCTTGCTGAAGTGATTGCCAGAAGGAAAGCAGTTTTCCAAGATAAGAACTGTAAGTCTGCTGATGCTGCTGGTTCAAAAGGAGGTAGTGTCAATTTTTTCAGCACAAAATTGAGATCCCATGCAGGCAGAGGGGGTCTCCTTGGAGGTTTTACATTTTTGATCCCTCTCAAAAATTGTCTGAGAAGAGGGTGAGAGAAGATTGGAGGATCCATATTGTATTCTGCTGAAATTGCTGAAGCATGAATCTTAATGGAAGAGTAGGACAGGCCATTGTGGAACAATTCTGCTAAGTATTCTAGGATGTGTGCTAGGTTTGCCACTGTGACATCTGTACCCTTTGATGTGCTCCAAATGAGGAATCTCTTCCATTTAGCTGAGTATGTCTTCCTTGTGGAGGGTCTGCGAGCCTCCAGGATAATGTCCTTAACCCTCTGAGATAAGACAGTTTGGTTTGGTTTTAAGCACTTTTCCAGGCAGTTAGTTGCAGTATTTTCAAGTTTGGATGCAGGGTCTTGAAATTGTTCTGCGTTAGAAGAAGAGGCCATAGGGGTAGAGGCCATGTGTTCGCCTGAGACATGCTTCTCAGTAGCGGATACCAGTGCTGCCTTGGCCAGTCCGGAGCTATTAGTATCACCTTTGGCTGTTCCTCCCTGATCTTCAGTAGAACCTTGTACATCAATGGGAGAGGTGGAAATGCATACACTGTTAGGGCATTCCAGCTGAAAGAGAGAGTCCACCCTGCAGGCTTGTGGGTGGTATGTCCTTGAGCAGAATTTCTTCAGTTGGTGGTTGAGTGGGGAGGCGAACAGGTCCATCTCTGGCATTCCCCATTTCTTTATTATGAGTTTGAAGATGTCTGGATGCAGCATCCATTCGTGAGCATCCGTGGTAGTTCTGCTTAAGCTGTCTGCTAGTGAATTCTCTTTTCCTGGTACGAATTTGGCCTGCAGCTGGATATTGAGATTCAGGCCTAGATTCCACAGATCCATTGCCATCCGGCATAGAGGGTAGGAATGCGTGCCTCCCTGCTTGTTTATGTACCACATGACCGTGGTGTTGTCCGTCCTTATCAGCAGATGTCCTTGCTGGAGGAATGATTTGAATGCCTCGATTGCATGCTTCACTGCCAGCATCTCCTTTTGGTTTATGTGCAAGTTTAGCTGGTCTTGAGACCATAGGCCTTGGATACATTTGTCCTCCATGTGTGCTCCCCATCCTAGGTCTGAGGCGTCCGTGGTGATGGTCTGCCCTGGTTGTGGTTTGTTGAAAGGCAACCCTCTGTTGGACTGGCAGGCCTGAGCCCACCACAGGAATTCCTTTTGAAGGCATGGAATGATTAGTATCATGGTTTCTAGACTGTGCCTGTGTTGAGACCATACATTCCTTAGGTACCATTGTAATTTCCTCATATGCAGCCTGGCATGCGGGATCAAGATTATGCAGGATGCCATGTAACCCAGAGCCTGCAGGACTTTCCTTGCAGTAAGCTGAGCTTGTCTTGTGAAAGTCATGAAGTAATCTGGAAGTTGCTTTTGTTTTTCTTCTGTGAGAAAAGCCATCTGAGCTATTGTGTCCAGATCCGCACCCAAAAAGGTTATCCTTTGGGATGGCACTAGTCTTGACTTTTGGATGTTGACTGTGTATCCCAAGGCCTGTAACAGGTGTATGACATAGGCCAAATCCTTTATCAATTTTGTCTTGTTGTCCGCTTGTATTAGGCAGTCGTCCAGGTATGGGTAGATTTGAATTCCCTGAAGCCTGCAATGTGCAATTACTGATGCCAGGCATTTCGTGAATACTCTGGGCACAGTAGATAAGCCGAAGGGCAATGCTGAGAATTGATAATGCTCTGATCCTGCAAGAAATCTGAGGTGTCTTCTGCAATCTGGTCGGATAGGGACGTGCAGGTATGCCTCCTTGAGATCTAGAGTCACCAGCCAAGACTCCTTGCCCAACATGGGAAGAAGTTGCTGTAGGGTCAGCATTTTGAATTTTGGCACAATGAGATATGTGTTCAGTGCGGACAAGTCGAGAATAGGCCTCCATTGGTTTTCTTTTCTTGGTACAAGGAATAGTCTGGAGTAAAATCCTTGGCCTTGGTCCACAGATGGTACCCTTTCTTTCGCTTTCATCTGAAGTAAATTGTTGATTTGTCTTAAAGCCTCTGGCTTCTGGTTTGGTGGAAGGTTTGGCATTCCGCTCCTTTTTGGTAAAGTGTGGAAGTGAAACCTGTATCCTTTGTCTATTGTTTGCAATGTCCATGTGTCCTTTGTAATGCAATGCCAGTTTTTTGAGAATAAAGCCAGCTTTCCGCCCAAGGGAGCTTCCAGTTGTTCCCTGGTGGGCGGAATCAGAGTCAAGTCATTGTGTCTGTCCTGTGGTAGTGGTTGTAGATGCAGCTGTGGCACTACTCCTCCTCTGGTTGGCAGGCTGCCACTGACGACCCCTGTAGGCACCCTTTGATTGACCTCTGCCTCTTGGGCGTCTATTCCTGCCCCTCTGTGCTCTGGAGGTGTCTGGAAAGGACCAATTCTTTGAAGGCCAGTTTCTGCTGAACCTCGGAGGTTGAACCTGCAGAAATTCCTTTACTATTTGCACAGATTTTACTTTTTCTTCCACTTTCTTTAGAATCTCCTGTGCAGGGGAGCCAAATAAACTTTGTTTCTCCATTGGAGCATCTAGGAGTTTAGCCTTGACATGGTCTGGCAAGGATTGCTCTTTTAGCCAGGCATGCCTACGAATCACTGCCCCAGTCATAGCTGATCTAAATGAAGCCTTCAGTGCATCATAGCCACATTTTAAGAAATGATTACTGACCTGCTGAGAGTTGTGTACCAAATCCTGAAGGGACTTACGGTCTTAAAGGTTCAGGAGAAGAAAGCTTTTTATTCAGCTGATCTAACAAATATTCTTGGTACTGTATCATATGGAATTGACAGTTTAATGCCCTGGCAGAAAGAGTAGAAGATGTATAAACCTTTTTACCCCATCTCTCTAATGCTCTTGACTTTCTTTCAGAGGGTAGGGGATTTTTGGCAGTGGCAGCTGCAACACCTTTTGGGCCCTGAGAAATAGATTCTGGGTCTGCAGCATGGGCTTTATACAGGTGGAAGTGAGAATCCGGGACCCTGTAATATCTGTCAGGTTTGGCAGGGGCCGGGGGAAGAGAATCAGGGGCAGAACTGACATCATTATACACATCATCGATTACAGTTAGCACAGGTGGTATGGCTAAGGGCCTATGCTGGGGCAAATGTAAAAATGTCCTTAATCTTTTTCTAGAATCAGAAAAATCCTGACCCTGCCATTGAAAGTGTTCCCTCATTGAGTGCAAAGTCTCCCCAAAGGAAAATTCTTCAGAAGGGGACGCCGAAGGAATAGAGTCTTCTGCATCTGAATCCTCATAAGGCGAATAGGCCCCTTCCTGATGGTCTGACAAATCAGATCCATCCGAGGAGTAATCCGAGGAGAGAGGTTCAGAGGGTTCAGTCCTAGGCCTTTTGTCAGGTGGAGGTTGGGAGGCCCTGTCTGGGTGAGGTTGGGAACCCCTAATCAAGGATATAAGGTCCTCAGCAAGACTGAGAACTTGAGGAAGGCCTCTGTGAAGTAGATTTGGCAGGTAAAGCTTTTGAAAGTTTGGCAGCTTTAGCCCTGGAGAAGGCCTTAATAGACATAGAAGCAGGGGGCCTAGCTGCCCCACGTGCAGGTGTAGAAATGTCCAATGGAATGGTGTCGGACAATTCTTGTGCGCTAGCTTCGGTAGGGATTTCTGAAGCCGACTCAGCCGGGGCCTCTCTGGCCTCGGTTGTCGGAGGTATGATTTCGGTAGAAGTAAGAACAGAGGACTCGATTTCAGCCGAAACAGAGACACTCGCGGTAGGCCTAACCGTGGTTTCAGCCGAAACTGCTGGCCGCGAGTGTCGGTTCTTTTCCCTGCGTTTTTTGGCCATATGCGTAGTCGGAGTCTCCGACGGCATTTTATATGCAAAAGCGGATCCGAAAAACTCTTCTGCAAACTCCGACCGACGTCTAAGAGTCCGTCGGTTGAAGGAGGCACAGGCTAAACAAGCTGATACGTCGTGGTCTGGGCCTAAGCAAGGAAGGCAATAAGAATGGAAATCCTTATGAGGTATTTGTTTCCCACAAGTTAAACAATTATTTACTTTGTCTGACATCGGCTGAGGCAAGAAAGAGTCCCCAACGGGTACTTAGCTTTTCGAAGTCTTCGGTAGCTGAAATCTCTGGATCTGACCGACCGGCACTTGTGAACAGCTTCTGCTTCGGGCACTGCGCGGCAAGAAAGACTGAGGAAAATGGCGTCGGCTGATGCCTTTATACCCCAGAAGCTCTGACGTCAGGGAAAGTGCGACATCAGCCGAGGCCAGACCCAGACTTTGGAATCCGGCCGACCGAAGGGCTGCCTGAGGCAGGACAACCCATATGTTATGACTGCATATGCATCCTTGAAGGACATCTTTCCCATTTCCCTGTGT
The DNA here is from genome assembly GCF_019279795.1 of Protopterus annectens. NCBI lineage: Eukaryota > Metazoa > Chordata > Ceratodontiformes > Protopteridae > Protopterus > Protopterus annectens. The sequence goes on from NC_056746.1 coordinate 629,154,855, forward strand.
AAGATTTTCTGCTGTTGGGCTTTCTGGCTCCTGTGATAATGTCTGGGACCTGTTTGCTTAACAGGGGCACCTTGTTTGCTTTTAGAGTTCAGCCAAGCTGACAGTTTGAGACTCTGCAAGTCTGGGTGCATCCCCCAACCCCCAACCCCCCCCCCCCCCGAGTCAAGAGGTCTGAGATCAGGGGAAACTGCCTGAGAGGCGGTGAGGTCAGGCTGCGCAGTAAGGGGTACCAATGCTGTGTGGGCCAATCTGGAGCAATGAGGATGGCCTCTGGTCTCTCCTCCCTTATCTTGATCAGTACCTTGGGAATAAGAGACCGAGGAGGGAATGCGTACACAAACATGGAGTTCCAGGGAAAGGTCAAGGCTCCCAGCTTGATACTCCATGGTAAAGAATTTTTTTAGCTGGTGGTTGAGGTGCAAAGCAAAGAGATCCACCTCCGGAGTTCCCCACTCCTGAATGACTTATAAAAAGATTTTTCTGTGGAGCTGCCATTCATTGGGTTCCAGTAGGTTTTTTGCTTAAGTGGTCTGCCAGGGTGTTGCTGATCCCTGGTAGGTACTGGGCTATTAGGTGTAATCCCCATGGAGGAAGCTGTCAGTCAGAGGTTCAGGGCTAGCCTGCACAGAAGGCAAATTTGGGTCCCTCCCGGTTTGTTGATGTACCACATTACTGTGGTGTGTCTGTTTTGATAAGAAGAACCCCTGGCCTGAGATGGGGTTTGAAGGATGTTAGAGCCTCTTGTACTGCCATCATTTCCTTCTGGTTGATGTGTAAGGGGAAGGTGCTGGGCATCCCAAAGACCTTGGGTGCACCTGCCTGCTAGGTGAACGCCCCAAGCAATGCCTGATGGGTCAGTGGTGATGGTTTGCCTGGTAGGGCCGAGGATGAAGGGAAGACCCTTGTTCTTGGCACAGGCTCCTGCCCCACCAGAGAAACTCGGCCCTTATATAGGGGATCAGAGGAAGAGAGGTCTCTAGAGGTTGAGAGAGTTGACACCAAAGGTTCTTTCGATACTACTGAAGTTTTCGCATGTGAAGCCTGGCCAGAGGAATTGGAAGGATGCAAGATGCCATGTACTCCAAGGCTTGCAGGAACTTCCTTGCAGTGAGGTGACTTCTGGAAGCCAGCTGTGTAAGAGAGAGAGAGGCAGGAGGCTCTGCTTTTCTGTGGATAGGAAGGCCATTTAGGATGCTGTGTTCAGCAGTGCTCCCATGAAAATGATCCCCCTGGAGGGTGTTTGCCTTGATTTCTTCTCGTTGATGGTGAACCCTAAGGAAGTTAGGAGGGTTTTGACAAAGAGGGGGTCCTGGAGCAGCTTTTCTTTGCACTCTGCCTGAATGAGGCAGTCGTCCAGATAAGGGAAAATCTGTATATTTCTCTGTTTGCAAAATGCTATGGCTGGGGCTAAGCATTTGGTGAATACCCTTGCAGCAGTAGATAAGCCAAAAGGTAGCACAAAGAACTGAAAGTATTGTTAGTATGCCCTGAAGCGCAGGAATTTCCGGCAGGATTCCCTTATGGGGATGTGGAGGTAAGCATCTTTTAGGCCTAGGGTCACCAACCAGACATTTTTTGTCAGCATACGCATCAGCTGCTGCAAAGTTAGCATTTTATACATGGGGACCACCTGGGAGGTGTTCAAAATGAATAGATCTAGGATGGAGCGCCAAGTTTCCTCTTTTCTGGGAACAAGGAATAGTCTAGAATAAAAGCCTTTGCTTGTCTGATCTGAGGGAACAGGTTCTACTGCTCCCTGCGATATGAGAATTTGGACTTGTTTCAATGCCTCTCCCCATTGATTTGGAGGCAAGTCTGGGTACCCTCTTGGAATTGGGAGTTTGTTGAACGAGAATTTGTATCCCTGAAAAATTATCTTTAAGACCCATTGTTCCTTTGTTACAGAAAGCCAATTTTCTTTGCAGAGGGAGAGCATTCCTCCTAGATTTTGGTGAGTGAAAGGAGGGCAGAGGGGGGAGAGGGAATCCGAGAGAGTTTGCCACAGAAGGATGGCTTAGAACTCCCTGCTTTGAAGTGGTCCACTGTTTGGTTCTCTGCTGTCCCTGGGATGGGGGCCTGGGTGATCTGTCCCTGCACGGCTTACCTTGTCCCTGTCTGCTAGGTGTAGGAAAGGACCAGTGCTTAGACGGAAAATTCCTGCTGAACCTAGGAGGTTGAACCTGAAAGAAATCTTTTACTGTTTGCATAGATTTTGCTTTATCTTCCATCTTTTTAAGCACCTCTTCTGTATTTACTCCAAACAAGTGGTCCTTATCCGAGGGTGCATCAATTAATTTAGACTTGACATGATCAGGGAGAGGTTGTTCCTTCAACCATGCCGGTCTCCTACTGACAGATCCTGACACTGCTGTCCTGCTTGACACTTCGAGGGCATCGTATCCACAGTGCAATGAGTGTTTGGCCACTTGACAAGTAGAGTGCAGTAAATCTGCTAACTCTTTTGAATTGGCACAGTCAGGAAAGGTATAAATCTTTTACTTTAATAGTTCCAAAGTGTGTTGTTGATATTTTAACATATGGAACTGACAGTTGAGTGCTCTGATATCTACGGTTGCAGAGGTGTATACTTTTTTCCCCAATCTGTCCAGAGCTGTGGAATCCTTGTCAGGAGGATTAGGATTCTTTGCAGAACTAGCCTTAGCTCCTTTAGGTCCCTGTGTAATGACCTCTGGGTCTGCAGCAGGATTTCTGCACAGGTATTTGTGAGAATCTGGTACTCTAATACCTGTCAGGTTTACTGGGAGGAGGTGGGAGGGTGTCAGAGGCTAACCTGGATTCATGGAAAATAACATCCACCACTTCTAAGATAGAGGGGATGGCTAGGCTTAGACTGAGGGAAGTCCTAAGATTCCCAGTGGAAATGTTCCCTAAGGGTGTGAGGGGTTTCCCCAAAGGAAAGGTTTTCTGGTGGGGAGGCAGAAGGAATGGATTCCTCTGTATCTGAATTATCATAAGTAGTCAGTGGTTGTTGTTTCTCTTCAAAATCTGAATAATCAGATTCCTCAGAATCCTGGCTGACATTATTTCAGCAGAAGCGTGTCTTTTCCTTTTAGAAGTTGTGGCTTGACTACCCCTGATAAGGGAGATAAGATCCTCCGCCATCTTAAGCATTTGGGCTTGGGGTGGTGGAGCAGGAGTAAGATGGTGGCTAGAGGTAGATTTTCTAGGAGTGGCCTGGATTCTACGCCTAAGAGTATCCATCGGTCTGAGAGAAATGGTAGTCAGATGAGAAGACGTAGTTTTTTGTCTAGAATCGGTAATGCGAAAGGCCTCATCAGAAGCCGGTGCCTGCGTCACGACTCCGGGCCCAACCGGGGCAGAGACAACCAAAGGATCAGAATATGAATAAGATTTCTGCGGCATACCGGACTCTGAAAGGGTTTCAGTAGAGGCCTGCATAGATATCGTATCGGGAATCAGGAGCTGTGAAAGCACATCACTAAATTACGGAGAACTGACTACCTGCTTAGCAGTAGTGTCGTCTGAAGGCTTAGCCTTGTGTGGTCTGTCTCTATCTTTATCTCTAGGTTTTTTCAGAATGTCTACGGATTGTTGGCTGACAGATGCCATTTCAGAATGCGAAGATGGAAGACTAAAATACCTGTCTACAAAAAGAGCTCTATGATGAAAGGTTCTCACGTTAAAGAGGGCACAGAACAGGCAAAGTACAGTTTTGTACCTACCATAAATGTAGATGTTCGAAGATCCACATTGCTGCAGTCCTAACACTTGGGTAGTCCGCTGTCCCTCGGTCGGCCCGAATATCAGAGTATAAGGCTGACGTCGGTCAAGGCGCATTTGACTGACATCAGAACGTCAGGGTACAAATGCGCATGACCGACGTCATATCCTCAGTCTTTTCTTGCCCCAGATGTCAGAAGACCCTAAAAGGAAAGGTCAAAACCCATAGACAACAACTAAACAACCAACCAGCCTAACACCAAAAATATGTACAATATATACAATATATACACTATACCTCAGAGGGATAACCCAGCCCACACAACCACCTCAAACTACAGAGGGAAGGAGGGAGGGTAAATTGGACTGCAGCAATGTGGATCTTGAACATCTACATTTATGGTAGGTACAAAACTGTACTATGTTCTTCATCTCACATTGCTGCAGTCCTAACACTTGGGTAGAATCCCAAAGCAGAGGTAAGGGAGGATGGCTAAACTATAATGAAGCAGGGCTGCCAAAATGCCCTGCAACACAGCAGTGGCAAACCCAGCCCTGGATTTAGAGTACAGAGGAAGGTGGTAATGCCTAGAGAAGGTATGCACTGAACTCCAAGTGGCTGCCTCCAAAATATCCTTAGTAGCCACCCCTCAAAAAGCTGTTGAAGTGGCAGTAGCCCTAGTGGAATGAGGCCTAATCCCAGCTGGAATCTCTTTGCCATGATGTGAATAACAGAAAGCAATGCAAAATCCAATCCACTTAGAAATAGTTTGTTTTGACACGGGCTTGCCCTGAGAGCACAAAGCAAAAGAAACCAATAACTGCTGAGATTGTCTGAACCCTTTAGTTCTGTCCAAATAATATCGCAACTGCCTGTGTACATCTAAAGTGTGCAAAATCTTTTCCCCTTTAGTCTGGGGATTTGCATAAAAAGTAGGCAAATGAATAGTTTGGTTTAAAGCCACACTAGAAACCACTTTAGGCATAAAGGAAGGATTAGTACGTAAAGATACCCTATCCTTATGGAAAATTAAGAAAGGCTCAACTGCCATAAGGGCCTGCAATTCAGAAACCCTTCTTGCAGAGGTAATGGCCAACAAAAAAGCAGTCTTCCATGACAAATATTTCAACTCAGCAGTAGCTGCAGGCTCAAAAGGTTGTAGAGTGAGTTTCTCCAACACAAAATTGAGATCCCAAGCAGGAGTAGGAGCTCTACGTGGGGGTCTTATATTCTTTGCCCCGCTAAGAAATTGCTTGAACAAAGGATGAGAAAACAATGGTGGGTCACAATCGTAGTGAGCTGAAATTGCTGCAGCATGAATCTTAATAGAAGAGAAGGACAAACCTTTGTCCAATAACTCAGTAAGATATTGAAGAGCCACACTTAAATCAGGCTCAGAAACATCCAAATCCTTAGCTGCACTCCAAAATAAAAATCTCTTCCATTTGTCTGCGTACACTTTCCTTGTACTAGGCCTTCTAGCTTCCAAAATCACATTCAAAACTTGTTGTGGAAGTTGAGACCCTTTATGGTTTAAAACAGAATATGCCATGCTGTTAGGTGAAGAGAGTGAAGCTTGACATTGAGCAAATGACTGTCCTCCTGGGACAACAGATGAGGAATCAAAGGTAAAGGCCATGGAGGCTTCCGTACCAGACTTCTCAGTAATGGGTACCAGTGCTGTCGAGGCCAATCTGGAACTATCAAAATCATCCTTGGCTTGTCCTGTCTGACCTTCAGAAGTACCTTTGGGAGGAGAGGCAGAGGTGGAAAGGCATATACATGAAGATTTTTCCAACTGAAAGAAAGAGCATCCACTTTCCAAGCTGTGGGATGAAACCGCTTTGTGCAAAACTTTGGCAGCTGGTGGTTTAGTGGAGAAGCGAACAGATCTATGTCTGGAGTTCCCCAGGACACTGTCAATTTCTGAAATACATGAAGATCCAGTTTCCACTCGTGGGGATCCATGATTTGTCTGCTTAACACATCTGCTAAGGAGTTCTGTGCTCCCGGCAGAAACCTTGCCTGAAGATTGAGCTGTAAACTGAGAGCAGTCTCCCACAAAATCATTGCTTGCCTGCATAGAGGATAAGAATGTGTTCCCCCTTGCTTGTTGATGTACCACATGACAGTTGTGTTGTCTGTTAGAATCAACACCTGCCCTGGAAGAAGTAAATCCTTGAAAGCTATTAATGCAAACTGGACTGCTAACATCTCCTTCAAGTTGATATGTAGATGCTGTAGTCTGACAGGCCACTTGTCTTGTATCCACTTTCCATTTAGATGAGCTCCCCAAGCTTTGTCTGAGGCATCTGTTGTCAAAATTTGACTCGCCTCTGGCCGGGTCACAGAGTCCCTTGTTTAGGTGACATTCCTGAGCCCACCACAAGAATTCCTTTTGAATGCAAGGTATTATTTGAATGACAGTGTCCAGATGCTGGCAGTGCTGTGTCCATACATTTTTGAGATACCATTGCAACTTCCTCATATGCAGTTTGGCATTGGGAAGCACCAGAATACAAGATGCCATGAACCCTAAGGCTTGAAGGACTGTCCTTGCAGTCAGCCCGGACTGAAGAGATAGATGATGGAAGTAAAGGGAAAGATTGTTTTGTTTGTCCGGGGTTAGAAAGGCCATCTGGGATGCTGTATTAAGTCTTACTCCCAGAAAGCACATGTCTTGAGAGGGTACTAGACTGGACTTTATTTCGTTCACAGAATACCCCAGGCATCTTAGCACTGCTATCACATATTCCAAATGACGAAGAAGCACGTCCCTTCCTTGAGCCAGTATCAGGCAATCGTCCAAATAAGGATAGAGTTGTATTCCTTTTAGCCTGAAGAAAGCTATCACTGGAGCCAGAACTTTCGTAAATACTCTGGGCGCAGTAGATAAGCCAAAGGGCAATGCAGAGAACTGATAGTGAGAAGTCCCAGTCCGAAAACGCAGATACTTCCTGCAACTTAGCCTGATAGGAACATGAAGGTAAGCCTCCTTGAGATCCAAAGTTACCATCCAGTGATCCTTGCCCAGTAGAGGTAAAAGCTGTTGTAACGTCAACATTTTGAACTTGGGAATGTCCAGATAAGTGTTGAGGATAGATAAATCCAAAATTGGTCTCCACGTGTTCCCCTTTTTGGCACAAGGAACAGGCGAGAATAAAATCCCAGGCCCCTTTCTGGCAGAGGAACCGGCTGTATGGCCCCTATTTGGAGCAACAGAGAAATTTGCTTGTGAGCCTCTATTCTTTGTTGAGGAGGAATGTCTGGCATGCCTTTGAAAGGAGGCAAGGTATGGAAATAAAACCTGTAACCATGATGTATGATATCCAGTACCCATCTGTCTTGGGTAATCAAACTCCAATTTTCTTTGAAAAGTGCCAACCTTCCTCCCAAAGGTGCTGCCAGGCGAGAAGGTTCTGGCAGCTGAAAAGGTAGGTCATTGGGTCTGTTTACGAAAGGACTGACCCCTGCCCTCCCCTGAAGACTGTGCAGGAGAACTCCCTGTCCTAGGCCTGAAAGAGCCCTGACCTCTGCCCCTGCCACGTCTAGATCTACCCCTAGACTGGGAATCATAAGAAGGATAAGTCCACCCTTTAGTAGGCCAATTTCTACTAAACTTTGGAGGCTGAACCTGCAAAAAATCTTTAACAGTCTGCATAGACTTAGCCTTGTCTTCCATTTTCTTTAAAACTGCCTCAACAGGAGAACCAAACAAGACATCAGATTGCAAAGGGGCATCCAAAATCCTAGTTTTAACATGGTCAGATAAATTTTGATCCCTCAGCCAGGCATGCCTGCGAAGAACTGACCCAGTGGCAGCCACCCTAGACGAGGCCTGTACAGCATCAAAACCACATTGCAAAGAATGCTTACCCACCTGTTCAGAAACATGCACTAAATCTTGTAACTCTTTACAATCAATACCTTCCGCCAGAGCATCAACCTTAAATTTCAACTGTGAAAGGAGATAATTTTGATATTTCAACATGTGAAACTGGCAATTCAAAGCTCTCATGGCTAAAGTGGAAGAAGTATAAACTTTCTTTCCCCATCTATCCAAGGCCCTGGCCTCTTTATCTGCAGGAACCGGATTCTTGACAACAGAAGCCTTTACACCCTTAGGCCCCTGGCTAACAGTTTCTGGGTCTGCCCTAGGACTCTTAAAAAGATACTTATGAGCTTCAGGCACCCTGTAATACCTGTCTGGTTTAACAGGAGCAGGAGGCAAAGAATCAGGATTAAGTGAAGCCTCTGCAAACACATCTTCCACTACATTCAGAACAGGAGGTATAGCTAAAGGCCTATGCTGGGGTAAAAACAAAAATTCCCTAAGCCTTTTCCTGGAATCAGAGAAATCCTGACCTTCCCATTTAAAATGCTCTCTCATGGAGTGGAGGGTCTCTGAAAAAGAAAAATCCTCAGGAGGAGAAGCAGAAGGAGTAGAATCATCCACATCAGAATCAGAATAATGAGAATACTCCTGCAAGTCTTCAGCCGAAGACTCAGACACATCTGAAGCCTGCTCATAATCCCCCAACACAGGTTCCATCCTAGGCCTCTTATCAGGAGGGGGCATAGAGCCCCTAATTAAAGTAATTAAATCTTCTGCCATTTTAAGCATGTGCTTTTTGGGCACAGAACCTGAAGAACTAGGAGTGACACCCACAGAAGCAAAACTAGACCTGCCTCTAGGAGACGCCTTGGAAGCCGAAAGAGAGGGCCTAGACACCTTAGGAAGGGAGGGGAGTACAGTTACCTGAGAAGCCCCTACAGCCTGACCTGCCTCCTGGGAGGCCACATCCTGTAAAAACACCGTTTCTCCCTGGGACTCAGGCCTCCGTCGGAACCACCGGTTCCACTGACGCCTCTAAAGAACCGGCGTCCGGTTCGGACGACTCCTCTAACCTAGGTTTAGCTGCCTTGTCCTTGCGCTTCTTTGAGGAAGCCGGCGTCGGAGCATCCGACGGCATATTGTAATTGCACCGCTTCCCAAAGACCAACCTGGCACAATCCAACCTACGCTTTATAGTGCGTTTATTGAACCTAGCACAAAAGCGACACCCAACAACGTCGTGCTCAGGTCCCAAACAAGGTATACACAAATTATGGTAATCTCTATGCGGTATCTGTTTCCCACAAGAAATACAGTTATTCACTTTTTCTGACATCCGGTAAACCACTGAGGCAAGAAAAAACAAAATATTCCCCAACGGGTACTTAACCAACTCTGACTTGGTCTGAAACTCCGAATTCGAAAAATTTCAGAACGCCGAACGGCACTTGCAACACTGCTTCTGCATCGGACCATGCGGCAAAAAAGACTGAGGATATGACGTCGGTCATGCGCATTTGTACCCTGACGTTCTGATGTCAGTCAAATGCGCCTTGACCGACGTCAGCCTTATACTCTGATATTCGGGCCGACCGAGGGACAGCGGACTACCCAAGTGTTAGGACTGCAGCAATGTGAGATGAAGAACATCGGGAGATATTGTGGTCTGGGCCTAAACAAATGATGCAGTATGAATGGAAGTCTAAGTGTGTGATCTGCTTTCTGCAGCTAAGACAATTAACTTTTTCGGACATTGGCTAGTGCAAGAAAAAAGGATCCCCAACGGGGTACTTAGCTTAAACGTTTTCAGCTGTAATTCAAGCTCTAGTAGCGACAAACCAGCACACTTGCTAACTGCTTCTGCTATGGGCTCCACAGCAAGAAAGACTGATGTAATGGCATCAGCTGCCTTGCTTTACAGCACTGACGACCTGATGTCAATCAACAAATGACAGCAGCCAACGCAGAAAAACACTGACTCTGGTATTCAGGCCAGCCAAAAGCTACCACAGCAGGGATAACCCAGAGGTGATGACTGCAACTGTGAAACACAAAGAACATAAAGCTTGGCACAAGCAAACTACCTTACAAAAAGAAATATATTGCTATTTACAAGTCCCCTCTGCACCCTCCCAATGAGGGGGGCTCTCCCCGACACACCCTGTTAACTATATATATATATATATATATATATATATATATATATATATATATATATATATATATATCTATATACCAACTACAAGATCGCACAAACATGGGGTAAGGACAAATTTCCCAACCCCTGAAATGGTACAATTTCAACCACCAGTCTGTCTCCTGCCAAGTCGACCACATGCAGTCGATTAGACAGCCATCAACCTTGCACACATTTTATGTACCCACTAATACCCATATCCTCATATATGTGACTGCTTGCACATCTGTGAAGTGAACTAGGGTCAAAGGTGACAAAACTTAATTTCATTAGCAATCATTTAAACTAGCCAGTAAATGGTAGGGAAGTCCCAAAATGTAGCAGGAAATCCTAGGCGTTTCCTCAAAATATTAGCAGATTTTTGACAGACTCCACTACTAAGAACACTATAAGCGTATGAGTGATAACTGGGGAACAAATACAAACAGGTCAGCACTAAGAATATAAAAAAAATCAAGAAAACAAAAAGTAACAAAAACTAATGTTCAACTTCAGGTTAAAAAAAATGTGCCTGATCTAGTGGCTTGGATGAATAAACAATGCCTTATGACAAGTAACACAATATACTGAGAGTAATGACTGCAGTGTAAACTTAGTGACTTGCACAACTTATGAGACAAAGTGAATATAATAAAAATGCAAGTCACATCCACATTAGGGAAAAGAAATTTGAGTAAGAAACCAAATGGACAAGTGAGGCAAACCGTAGTCAATGTGCATAGACATGAAATGAAAATGGAAGGATGATCTGTAAAGGGACTGCATATAGAACCTCCCTCATGACGAGAAGAAAAAAAAATAAATAAATAAAAAAAAAACAAGGAAAGAAGACATCCAGAGGTACAGCCAGTGAAGTATTTTAATGTACCTTTAACCAGATATCCTTGACTGAACCACAACTAAGAGAAGGATTATTCTTGACATTCTACTAAATAAGGATTTCAATTAAGCAGTAAAAGTACAGTTGTGTAAAATCTTACTTAACAGTAGATGTCCTTGCCTTCACTGCTACAGTATATTCTTAACATGTGGGATTCCCTGCCATGGAAGCCCAGTGTCCTGTTGCTTTAAAGGTACACCAAACATCACCCAAATGCTCCTTGCATAGCTAGGGCATAAAGTTGACTTTCAGGCCTACAACAGTCAGAACTGATTGCCCCAGTAGGAACATCAGTCCAAAGAACCCAAGAGGTAATCTGAAAATCCAAGAAGGCAAAGGACTAGAGGGAAGAAGGGAGGGAGCGAGTACTGCAGCAGTGAAGGCAAAGACATCTGTCGTTATGGTAAGATTTTACACAACTGTGGTATGTCCTTACATTCACTGCTGCAGTATTCTTTAACATATGGGGGAATGCCAAAGCTCAAGAGGAAACTAGGGAGGGAGCAGGAGCAGAAGAGTCCCACTAAAAGCCATGAAGAATGGCATTGGCAAAACCAGCCCTAGCTCTAGAGATACCATCCAACTTGTAGTGCTTGGTAAAGGCATGCACAGACGTCCAGATAGCTGCTTCAAGAACAGAATTATTATCTATGCCCCTGAAAAAAGCACCAGAACAAGCCACAGCTCTAGCAGAATGAGCCTTAACTGAAGAGGGAAGGCTTGTGCCATGAAAAGTGTAACAAAAGGAAATGGCCTTAGAAATCCAAGAAGAAATAGTTTGCTTGGATACAGCAAGTTACGAGGATCCAGTATGAAAAGAAAGAAATAACTGATCAGATTTTCTAATAGCCTTAGTCTTATCCAAATAAACCTGGAGTTGCGTATGCACGTCCAAAGTATGCAGCATCCTCTCACTGTCAGTTTGCAGAGAAGGGAAACATTAGGCAGATTGATAGACTGATTAAGTGATAGCTCATTAACCACCTTAGGCATAAAAAAGGGTTACTGCAAAAGGACAGTCTGTTCTTATGAAAGATCAAAAAAGGAGGACAAACCATAAGGGCCTGTAACTCTCACTTCTGACAGATGGGCATTGAGTTAACAAAAAAACAACCTTCCAGGAACAATGTTACAAGGAAGCTGAAGCAGCAGGTTCAAAAGAGCCTGAGTCAACTTCTCCAACACAAAATTAAGATCCCATGGAGGTGGAACAGGCTTCCTGGGAGGTCTAATATTAAGGATGCCTTTAAGGAACTGTTTCACTTCAAATCTAGAAGCTGCAGGAGGAACAAAGGCAAACAAACAGAGATAGCTGATAAGTGAGCCTTAACAGAAGAATAGGCCAAACCAGCATTAAGCAACTCAAGAGAAGCAAAGGAATAACCACAGTAAGGGGGTCCAGGTTACGAGAGAGACACCAAATAGAAAACCTCTTCCATTTGGATAAGTAGGATTTCCTAGTAGTAGGTTTCCTGGCCTCCTGCAGAACTTGCAGTACATCCTCAGGAAAAAAGGTGTCTACAAGGAATCAAAATCCTATCACCCACAGTGTCAGTTTAAGTGTGGACAGGTGGAGATATATGAGAGAGCCCTTCTCTTGTGAGAGCACATCCGCCCTATGAGGTAACTTGTCATGACTGCCTAAATGCAGAAGTAGAAGAAAAGTACAGTTGTGTACCTACCATAAATGTAGATGTTCGAGTGTATTCATTGTTGCAGTCATTACACTTGGGTTATCCTGCTGGCAGGCTACCCGCAGTCAGCCTGAATTCCAAAGTCCTGGTCCGGCGTCTGTGGCTGTCGCCTCTTCCCTGACGTCTGTGCGCCAGGGGTATATAAGATGCAGCCAACGCCATTTTCTTCAGTTTTTCTTGCCCCAAATATCAGGTGCCCCCAAAAGGGTAGGCTAAAAACATTGCTTATAAAAAGCATTCACTAAAATAAGCAATACCTTCATCTACAAGCAAATACACCACATAGGTTGTAAAGAATACAGAAGTACAGATAAGTCCTGGCAAAGAAAGGGGGGTGGCGGGTGGGTAACCTGGACTGCAACAGTGAATACACTCGAACATCTACATTTATGGTAGGTACACAACTGTACTATGTTCGTGTTTCACTGCTGCAGTCATTACACTTGGGTAGAATCCCAAAGCTGAGGTTGGGCGGCTGGGTCTAAATAGAATTAGGAGTGGCTATGAGGCCTTGCAGAACTGCAGTGGCAAAGCCTGCTCTGGATTTAGAGTAAAGAGGTAAGTGGTAGTGCTTGGTAAAAGTGTGCATTGAACTCCAAGTTGCAGCCTCCAAAATTTCCTTGGTTGGCACTCCTCTGAGAAAGGCTGCTGTCCTGGACGAATGTGGCCTAATGCCCTTAGGCACTGATTTACCATGCTGTGCATAGCAGAAATGAATGCAGTGCCCTATCCATTTTTAAATAGTCTGCTTTGAGATCGCCATTCCTTGTGATCCTGCAGCATATGCCACTAAAAGTTGCTCACTCTTTCTGAAAGCATTAGTTTTGTCCAAGTAGAAGCGTAGCTGCCTGTGTATGTCCAAAGAATGCAGAAGTCTTTCCCCTTTATTCTGGGGATTTGGATAAAAAGTAGGCAAATGAATGGTTTGGTTAAGAGCCACACTTGATACTACCTTTGGCATAAATGTTGGGTTTGTCCTTAAATCCCTGTCCGAATGGAAAATGATAAGAGGTTCCACTGCCATTAATGCTTGTAACTCTGAGACTCTTGTTGCTGAAGTTATTGCTAGGAGCAGAGCTGTTTTCCATGATAAGAATTTTATCTCAGCTGTATTGGCTGGCTCAAAAGGAGGCAGTGTGAGCTTTTCCAAGACAAAATTGAGGTCCCATGTAGGTATCGGTGCCTCCTTGGGGGTCTTATGTTTTTGGCCCCTCTGAGGTACTGCCTTAGCAGTGGATGTGAAAAAATAGGTGGTTCTGTATTGTAATGAGCTGAAATGGCAGAGGCATGGATCTTAATTGATGAGAAGGATAGGCCTTTGTCCAGCATCTCAGTTAGGTATTGTAAAATCTGAGGAATACTTTGGGGAGGAGAGGCAGTGGAGGAAAAGCATAAACTGTCAGGGTTTTCCAGCTGAATGATAGAGCATCCACCTTCCATGCTCGTGTGTGATAAGTCCTTGTGCAGAATCTCTGTAGTTGGCAGCTATGAGGGGAGGCAAATAGATCCATGTCTGGACATCCCCATTTCCTTGTTATCATGCTGAAGACTTGTGGATCTAGTTTCCACTCGTGAGGGTCCATGAGGTTTCTGTTTAGTTCATCTGCCAGAGTATTAGTCTTTCCTGGCAGGAATTGCGCTTGCAGATGCACTTGATAGGTCAATGCTGTGTTCCACAAAGTCATGGCTTGCCTGCAGAGGGGGGGTAGGAATGTGTGCCCCCTTGCTTGTTTATGTACCACATGACTGTAGTATTGTCCGTCTTTAGCAATAGTTGTCCTGGATGGAGTAGATCCTTGAAGGCTGTCAGGGCATTCTGTACAGCTAGCATCTCTTTTTGATTGATATGAAGATGCATTTGGCTTGCGGACCACGTGCCCTGAATACATTTGCCCGCCATGTGTGTCCCCCAGGCATAATCCGATGCATCTATTGTTAGTGTCTGCCTGGCTGTGGGTAAAGTGAATGGCTGTCCGTTGTTGTGGTAACAGACCAGTGCCCACCATCGAAACTCCTGTTGCAGGCAGGGAATGAGAGTAATTACTGTTTCCAGGCTGTGGCAATGTTGAGTCCAAACACTTTTTAGATACCATTGTAGCTTCATCATATGCAGTCTTGCATATGGAATTAGCAGAATGCAGGATGCCATGAAGCCCAAAGCCTGCAGAATTTTTCTTGCAGGTAACTGGGTTTTTGTTGCCATCATGTGGAAGTAATGAGTCAGTTGCCTTTGTTTGTCTGGCGTGAGATAAGCCATCTGTGCAGTTGTATTTAAGCTTGCACCCAGGAATATTACCTCTTGAGAGGGCACTAGTTTTGATTTCTTTTCGTTTACTGTATACCCTAGGCAAATTAGTAATCCTTTTACAAACGCCAGATGCTTTAGTAGAATGTCCTTGCTCTCTGCTTGAATAAGGCAGTCATCCAAGTAGGTTCTCTTTGTCTGCAAAATGCAATTACTGGTGCCAGGCATTTTGCGAATACGTCCAGAAAAGTATTTAGACTAGACATGTCCAGTACTAGTCTCCAGGCTTTGTCCTTTCTGGGTACCAAGAAAAGTCTTGAGTAAAATCCTTGCCCCTGCTCTTGCTGTGGTACTCTTTGAATAGCCCTCATGCCCATTAGAGATGAAATTTGCTTTTGTGCCTCTGCCCATTGATTGTGTGGCAGGTCTGGCATACCTTTTGCCCTTGGGAGGGTGCGAAAGTGGAACCTGTAACCCTGAGAAACAATATTCAGTACCCATTTGTCCTGGGTGATCATGTGCCAATTTTGTGAGAAAAGTGCTAGTTTTCACCCTAAGGCTGCTGCCAAAAGGTAAGTGCTTGGTATTGGCAGTGGGAAGTCATTGGGACTGTTTCCTATATGGTTGTGATTTTGTCTTCTCCGCCTTTGGAGGCTGAAGCACCCCATTGTTTAGGCCTGTATGAGCCTTGGGGCTGAGGTCTGCTTCTAGGGCATCTGTATCTGCCTCTTTGTGGCCTGTCTGACACTGGAAAGACCAATTCTTAGAAGGCCAGTTCCTGCTAAATCTGGGTGGCTGAACCTGTAAGAAATCCTTTACTGTCTGCATTGATTTCGCTTTATCCTCCACTTTCTTTAACACCTCTTCTGCCTTAACACCAAACAAAGTATCATGCTGTAATGGAGCATCCAATAATTTTGCTTTAACATGATCAGGAAGACTCCGTTCCTTTAACCAAGCATGCCTTCGAATGACAGAGCCTGTAACTGCGGCCCTGCAAGAAGCCTCTAGTGAATCAAAACCACACTGCAAAGTATGCTTTCCCACTTGTTCAGCTGCATGCAATAAATCCTGCATTTCCTTGTTTTCAGGACATTCAGAGTTTGTCGTCATTTTCTGTTTTAGCAGAGACATTAGTTATTGCTGATATTTAAGCATATGAAACTGGCAGTTTAAAGCCCTTACAGCTAAAGTAACAGAGGTGTAAACTTTTTTCCCCCATTTGTCCAGTGCTCTAGAATCCCTATTAGAGGGAACATGTTTTTTTGCTGTGGAAGCCTTGACCCCTTTGGGACCATGAGATATAGTTTCTGGGTCAGCAGGAGGGTTTTTATAAAGAAATTTATGTGAATCTGGAACCCTGTAGTACCTATCTGGCTTAACTGGTGCAAGGGGTAGAGAGTCAGGAGACAGACTGGACTCAGAAAATACATAATCTGCAATGTCTAGCACAGGAGGAATAGCAAGAGGTCTGTGTTGAGGCAATAAAAGAAAGTCTCTGAGCCTTTTCTTGGATTCTGAATAATCTTGGCTCTCCCAGTGGAAATGCTCCCTCATGGTGTGCAGGGTTTCCCCAAAAGAATAGTCCTCAGGAGGAGAGGCTGAAGGGATATATTCTTCCGCATCAGAGTCCTCACAGGGAGGAAGATAATATCCCTGTTCTGAAGAGGAATCAGATGAAATAGAAACCTGGTCAGAGGAATCATAGTCAGTGTCTTGCCTAGGCCTTTTATCAGGAGGGGATGGGAACCCCTGATCAAAGTAATTAGGTCCTCAGCCATTTTAAGCATCTGTTTCTTAGGCATGGATGACTGTCCAGGAGAATGCTGTACTTGTTTCTTTGTCTTTAAAGGTGTTTTAGACTTTACATTGGTTGCTGAAGTGGTCTTGACAGAAAGCTGTGTAGGTCTGAAAACACCCTCAGAAGCCGATGCCTGCTCAGTGGCTCTGGACCCATCTGAGGGAATAGTTTCCGTAGGCCCAATACCTTGAGTTTCCAGAGGCCTAGTTGTCTCCACGTGGGAGTCGGAGGCGGCCTGTGGCTCTGAGGCAGCAGGTGTCAGGGGCTGCGAAAGCACCTCACTAAGAACTGGCGACTGGCCTAGAAGAGGCTTTGTCGTCGGTTTTGGACCGCGGATGCCTGCCCTTTTCTTTTTCCTTGTGCTTTTTATGAACTCCGGTCGTCAGCTGTTCCGACGGCATTATACAGTTAAACCTTCGGCCAAAGTAATGGAAAGCAAAATTGAACCGACGCTTAATAGTGCGTTGGTTAAATCTAGCACAAAACTGACAACTAGCAATGTTGTGGTCAGGGCCTAGGCAAGGAATACAGTAAGAATGAAAATCCTTATGAGGTATTTGCTTCCCACAAGAAATACAATTGTTGACTTTTACGGACATCGGTCTGGAGCAAGAAAAAGTTTCCCCAATGGGGTACTTAGCTTTATAGAAGACTTCGGATCTGAAATTCAATTTTGAAAATCTCAGGAGTTGGACGACCGGCACTTGCGAACTGCTTTTGCTTCGGGCACCGTGCAGCAAGAAAGACTGAAGAAAATGGCGTTGGCTGCATCTTATACACCCCTGGCGCACAGACGTCAAGGAAGAGGTGACAGCAACCAACACCGGACCAGGACTTTGGAATTCAGGCCGACTGCGGGTAGCCTGCCAGCAGGATAACCCAAGTGTAATGACTCCAACAGTGAAACACGATGAACATCCAGTGTTGTTGCGGCCAAAAGGGAGTCTCCAAGATTTTTTGAATATCCTGTTGAATTCTGAATAGGACTTTCGGAATGAGAAGACGAGGGAATGCATGAAGAAAACATCCCCATCCAAGAAAATGAAGGACCTGGGACTCTGGCACAAAACAGAGCAAGTTGCCTGTTTGGGGGGGGGGGCATAAAGACCCACCTGAGGAGTAGCCCACTGGTGGGTGATGCCCAGAACACATCCCCATGAAGCATCCATTCATAAAACTAAGGACCTGCTCAGAATGTCTGCCACAATGTTTTCACCAGAAGGGATATAAACTGCCTAGAGTCACTTGATACTTGACAGCAAGAACCTATACCAGAAGTGCAAAGTGGCAAAGAAGATAAGATCTTGTTCCTCCCTGTTTATATACCACATCACTGTGGTATTGTCTGTGAATACCCTGAGAGGCCCTGGACAGAAAAAAAGAGGATGAAAGGCCTCAAGAGCCAGCAGAAGAGCTCTCATCTCTGACACTGATCCGTTTCTTCTGCTGATGAGGCGACCACAACCCCTGAACATTTAGGGAGCCAAATGTTGCCCCCATCCCATGTCTGAAGCTCCCCTGAATAATTCCTGAGAGAGAAGACGGGAATGAAATGGGATCCCTGGATTCAGAGACGACTGCTGAATCCCAAGTAATGTTCCTGTCTGAGACCAGGAAGAAAATGAAATACAAAATCTAGAGGATGTGCATGTTGAAAACCACACAGACTTCAGAAACCACTGAAACTTTCTCATGTGAAGTTTGGCCAGACAGAGTATAAGAATGGTGGAAGCCATGAACCCCAGAGCTCTGAGAAACTCCCTGGCTGTAATGGAGGCCAGGGGAAGAAGACTGTGAAAGAAAGAAATGTGAGTTAAGGCCTTTGGAGGGGGAAGAGAAGCCAGCACTGGCACAGTCTGAATCCTACAACACAGAAAAACATGATCTTGAGAAGGAGTCAGAGAAGACTTATTGAAATTTATAGTGAACCCCAGACTCTGAAGAAGGGAAACCGCAAAATGAAGATTTGGCAAAAGGGTCACTGGAGAGGATGCCTGAATCAACAGGTCATCCAAGTAAGGAAATTTTTGTATCCCCCTGAAGCCTGCAAAAAGCAATCACAGGAGCAAGGCATTTGTTGAACACCCTTGGGGCAGTAGAAAGGCCAAAGGGCAAAGCAGAGAACTGAAAATGCTAGGAAGCAACAGAGAAATGCAATAACGTCCTGAAAAGAGGATGGATTTGAATATAGAGATAAGCATCCTTGAGATCCAGAGACACCATATAGGCCCAAGGAAGCAAGAGAGGAAATAGAATTTGAAGGAACAACATCCAAAAGAAAGGCATTTTTTAGAAAAGTGTTTAGATGAGAGAGGTCTAGAATAGGTCTCCAAGTGCCCTCTTTCCTGAGCACTCGAAACAGTCTGGAGTGGAACCCTTTCCACCTTTGGGGCACAGGCACCTCTTGAATTGTACCCGGAGTCAAGAAATTTCAAAGAACCTATGGGAAAAAGGGTAGTTGCTGCCAAGGAAGCTAAGGAATGCCCATAAAAGGAGGATGGGATTTCCACACCATGAAGTACCCCTGACGAAGGATTGACAGAACCAAAGAATCCTGAGTGATATGAAGCCAAACATGAAGGGAAAAGAAAGAGGAATGTGGCTGGGAAGGGATGGATAGTCATACAGCACCTAGTTTACCTGGAAAGGAAGGCTTCAGAGTCCCTAAAAACTGAGAAGCCTTAGGAGTAGCCCATTTGCCACTCGTCTTACCTTTAGCAGAAGGGCGGGATTGCCTGCAAATAAAGGCATGCTTAATGGGATAGTTTCTATGAAACTTAGGCACAGCAGAAACAAGCGCATGTTTAAGCTCCTGTAAGGCCTTACCCTTATCCTGAAGGGACTTAAAGAAACCAGCTACAGCTTCTCCAAACAAAAGCTTAAAACTCAGAGGAGCCATCCATCAGCTTAGCCTTAATACCATCAGATAGAGGATGAAGGATAAACCAAGAATACCTCCTTATCACTGAGCCAAAGATAGCTGCCCTAGAACAGGCATCTGCCACATCATAACTACATTTAACAGAATGACAAACAACTTGAGAGGAAGTCCCTAGGAAGGAAAGGACAGAAGTTTTACTCTCAGAGTCTGGAAAATCAGAAATACGTTGATAGGCTTGAGAAAGAAGAAGCAACACATACCTAGACATAGGGGTCTGATAATTAATAGCCCTAAAAGCTATGGTAGCATAAGTGTAAACCTTCTTACCCAGCCTTTCCATAGCTCTGCTGTCCTTGTCAGAAGGCAATAACTTGGGCGAAGGAAGCAATTGAGATGGCTCATCATAGGCTACAGACACTAAAGAGGGATATGCAGCAGGACATTTATACAAAAAAATAAAAATCCTTTGGCACCCCTAATAAAACCTGTCAGGTTTCTTGGAAGCAAGGGACACAGAAACAGGTGCATGAGAGACACTGGAAAAAGCATCCAGCAAAGCTGCCAAAACAGGAGGGATAACGACAGACTTAGAAGATTCCACCTGCAGCAACACATAGTAACTCTTATGGATATCAGAGGCCTGAGTACAATCCCACTTAAAAATCATCCAAGGGAGTGCGTCCACAAAGGAAATTTCCTCAAAAGGAACATCAGGACTAATAGATTCCTCCTCCTCTGTCCCACAGTCCAAAAGAGAAGGAATTTGAGTAGAATAAGTCAGGGATTCATCATCAGAATCTGACTCATCCTGAGAAGAATCCTGTTCTCTAGGCCTTTTAAGGGGAGTACAGGACCAAGAAGGAGCAGGAACTAAAACCCTTTAAGGAGGTTTTAAGAACATTAAAGCAGTAAACAGCCCCGAGCAAAGGCCTGTCAGTCACTCTGCGGATCCCTAGGAGAAGAAACATGTTTAAATTTGTTCCTTTTTTAAGGGAATGTTCCCTCCAAAAAACTGAGAAGGCTCAGACCCAGGACGACAATCGAGAACTGTAGTAGGAACTTCCTCCCCAGCTAAAAACGCAAACCCCTCTAGGCCCCTCAGAAAAAATCAACCATGGTTCCCCCTGAACGTCCGAGATGGACACCTGCAAAGCCTCTTTGGACGTCATGCCAGGCGGATCCTCACTGGCCTCCAATATGGTCATGGCAGAGAAATCCAACAATACAGCCGGGATAGCCTCTGGGTTTGTAATGACCTTGGAAGAAACACCTGGCAGAGGCTGGATAGCAGAAGATTCCAGTCATACCTTTTTCACCTTCTTCCCTAAAGGCTGACCGTCGGGGTGGGAGATTCCTTCCATTCTATCTTTAGCGAGAAGCTTAAGACACTAGTTCTAAAGATACAAAGAAAGGGAAGAAAGTCAACTACGAAGGGTTTTTGGGACAAACACTGAAATTGAACAAAATGTATGGTCATGAGAAGCTCCTTAAGGAAAAAAAAAAGACACTTATCCTGGTGGTCTTTATGGGGAATCTGTCTCTTACACTGGCATTTACCCTTCCTGGATGACATTAATCCCAAGGAGCACAAAACAAGACAAGTAAAAACAAAAATCCCAAAGGAGCACTTATCTGCAACTGTAAAGTCATCAGCAAACAGGTGTATGTAGTCACTGGAGAACGAAAATACGTTCAACTGGCAGAAAACGGACACAGGGTAAGAAGACAAATGGTGAAAAGATATGTTCAGACTGGCAACAAAGAAGTTCTGACTATGACAGGCCTGAATGTCATCTTTATGCCCTATGCTATACAAGGAGCATTTGGGTGATGTCTCCTGTACCTTTAAAGCAACAGGAATCTTTGGTAGACTGGCCGGAAGTTGGGCTTCCATGGCAGGGAATCCCATATGTTAAGAATAGTGCAGCACTGAATGTAAGGATATTGTGATACACTCAAAAACAGTCTGAAACTTGGATATTCTAAAAACGGGGAAGTAGAGAGAAGCTCAGCTCTAGAAATTAATAGCCAAATGTAAATTTGCACACAAATGTTGTTCATAATTACCTTAACTATAGAATCAAGCAAATCAAAAGTGAGGGTGTTGGCATTTGGAAGAGCAGATTTTAAAGACAGGCAGTACCTCAGCAAAGACATAGCAAGCAGAAATGATGACTGTGCAAAAGAATCTTTGGGATACATGAAAACTCCACATAAGAAAATGGTTTCTTAAAATGACATAAAAAGTACAACTGTGTCTACACTTATCACAACTGAAGATGTTTGAGCAGATCAACATTGCAATCCTGTTTACTGGGACTTCCTGCAGCGTAGAAGCCTGCAGCTGGCCCAATTACCATAGACTTTCACCATCCACCAGTTGGTAGACATGCACGCAAACCGACATCCAGACATCAGTGTATAAAAGCAGGCATCAACTGGCATCATTTCCAGGTCTTTCTTGTAAAGAAAACAGAATCTAAAGGTCCCAAGCAATAGCACAAACTTTCCAACTGTCCAAGGAATAGATAAGGAGTCGGACCCAGACCGAAAGGGAAGGAAGAAGGGAGGGAGGATGATGATGGATACCCACTGCAAACCACGGAAAGGATACCAGAAGTTAGACAGGGGATGTAGAATGGGAAAGGGTACCACAGCTTTGAGCAACTCAAACATCTACAATTACGGTAAGTGTAGACACAACTGTACCATGGTCACTGCACATAACCAATAAATAAGGCACTGGAAGGTTCACCAGAAAGCAACACTAACGTTTTTGAGCACACGAACAGAACAAATGCCTTAACTGAATCAGCGCATTTTCATCAGTATAACATTAGATGGGCATACCAACTTCTAGCCACCATTTATATACAGCCCTTAATTGATCAATTGACAAAATTTCCCACATTTAAAGACACAATACAAAATACATAGAAAACTGTATGGGAAACTTATTTGACACTCTTAAAACCACTACAAATACAATGACATAATAAAATGGGGATATGAAAAAACTTTTAATACACAAAAATAATGTAAACAATATAAGCAATATAGCAGCATTTAAAACTGGTGTAACAAAGTACTCATGAACCTGAAAATCTTCACAGCCTGCTATGTATAAGAACTTAATGAAACAGTGCCATCTGCTGGATAAGAAATGCTTAAACTAAACACAATTTTCAAAGTTTTTCTGCCCTCAATTTTAGAGCAGGCTTCAGTGAAACCATACAATTTAAACCAGGCTGTTTATTTGTTTCAAGCACTAACTGCCAGTATAATTCTCTATATTCTAAACGTGTCTCCCAGGGTCCACTCCTAGGATCAATGAGCAGTGTTTCAATCACAAAAAAATAAAACTCTGTTCCTATACAATTTAATGTGTGTTTATACAAAGCATTATTTGAGCTCATCTTTCTTATATCTGTATTCATACATTCTAGATTTTAATTGTCTTTCAGTTTTGCCTATATAAAATGCCTCACATTTACCATACAAGGCTAAGTAAATGAGACCATTCGTATTGCAATTGGCAAAACCCAGTTTTAATAAATCTGTTTCTAGCTTTCAAATAATATGAACCCCAGTTTTAACACAGGGACATTGTGCACAACTGCCACATTTATGTGTGCCCCTTTTGTCAGAATAGCAGTTGCTAGCCTTACTTGTCCCTTTTTCCAAGATGCTCTTAATAGTATGCCCCTTTTTATAAACACATTTAAAAAGCTTGTCAAATATATACTCCAAGTCAGAGGTACTAGCAAACCTGCCCCATTCTTCCTCAATATTTCTTGCTAGTCTGGCTTTCCCATCATAGGCTATTACTAGGGCACTATTATACACGTTGTCTACCTTAACATCAGTTGAATGAATGTTGTTCAGATCCAAAAGATGATTACCAAAAATAGGGGCAAACTTGTTTTTTCTAGCTTCAGAAACTTCATCATACACCTCTGTAAGCAATGCCTCTGGGTAGCCCCTAGCTCTAAACAGGTAAGATGTTTTACATTCACTGAAAAATCGCTATCAGATGTCATCCTACTGATATGCACAAACTGGCCTTTTACCACACCCCTCTTCTGGCAATATGGGTGTGCACTAGTATTGTGTAGATATGAATTTGAAAATGTCATTTTTCTATAGACCCTGGTCTTAAAACTCCCATTATTTTTATTTATACAAACATCAAGGTATCTCATTTTTTTGTGGTCCACCACATAAGTGAACCTTAAAAATTAAGCAGTATTTGATAGCTAAAAAATTCCAAAAATTTGTCCACAGGCTCTTTCCAAAATAAAGAAATATTTAAAAAACGACCATAAAAGCTCCAACAATTACTAAAAACACAATTAAATACAAATTTATTTTCCCAATAAGATAAAAAAATGTTAGCATAAGTGGGGCACAATGGGCCACAATGGCAACCCCTCTTAACTGTTTAAAATATTCACCCTCAAAATATATAAAATTGTTTTTTAAAATCACATCCATTAAAATTAAACACACATGACAGTCATTGTAACTAATATCAGTGCAGTCACTTAAAACATCTTCCAACCATTCTAGACCTATGTTATGTGGAATGGAAGAAAACAAATCCACCACATCCACTGAGATGAAAATCAAATTGTCCGAATATAGACCAGAATGTAGTTTCTTCAACAGGTCCCATGAATCTTTTAGTACATTTTCACCCCTCATAGATAATTTAAGTTTTGAGTCAACAAATTTAGCTAAAGGGCCGGTTACAGAACCTTCAGCCGAAACAAACTGACCTTAAATATACGTTGTTCAAGTCCTTGTAGACTTTTGGGATACCAAATATAGATGGAAGCCTGGGTTTTTCTAAATGCAAAAAGTTGTCCATATCACTGTCAATGAGCCCCTCTAACAATAAATCATTAAGGTATACTTGTATTTTTTTGTATGCTATATTCACCTCATTCAGTGAAACTCTTACATACTGCTTATAGTCTCCCAGGATATCCATCATTTTCCCCTCATATATGATTTTATCCATTAAAACATCACCCCCACCCTTATCTGGTCTAATGATTCTCATTTTTATTATTTCTGCATTCTTCTAATATATTTCTGCATTCTTCTAATATCCTTCTCTCTTCCTTACTTAGGTTGGAAAACACCCTGTTATTAGTTAATGCTTGCCATAATTTATTCTCCACCATATTTTCAAAATTCCTAAGTTGTGGATGTAATGGCAGACTAAAGGCGTTTCTCCCACCCAATATGCTGTGTGTGTTGGGCTTAGTTTGTCCGTTAAAATAGATTTCCAAATTCTTCTTGCGTATAAATAACTTAAAATAAACCAGCAACCTAAAAACATCAGTCTTGGTTCTT
Organism: Protopterus annectens; assembly: GCF_019279795.1. NCBI lineage: Eukaryota > Metazoa > Chordata > Ceratodontiformes > Protopteridae > Protopterus > Protopterus annectens. The sequence goes on from NC_056746.1 coordinate 629,179,452, forward strand.
GGAATAAAAGTAAAACCTTTTAAAAACAAGTTAAAATGACCTCTCTATGTCAATGTTACTATAGTTAAACATATTAAAACCATTATAAGTTAGTTTTGGACCATCCTTAATTATACCAAACTCACTATCTCTGGTACATCCCCCTCTGTCCTGCCCAGGAATTGTACCTGTAATTCACTGGACCTTTCTTCCTCAATTGGAAGGAAATTCTAAAGGGTCATGCAAATTCAAATTCTCATCATTACGTTGTCCATTATGCACCCCATCATCCATTCGATTCCCATTAAAAGCATCATACTTCCTAAACTGTTTTGGTTTAGGGTATTTCACATTTTCTTTATATTCATTTAAATCCCTATATTTTTGTTTTTCTAACATGCACATCCTTACATTTAGAATCAATGCCCTCCAGTAAATCCTGATATTTAGCTTTTTCACTTTCAACAGTAAACATTAAATCACTTGCACTTTTATTGCTGGTATACTCTACAAGTTCATAAATTTTGTTCATTTCAATTTCATTACTTCTAATAATCGCTCTCAACATCAAACCACATTTGTCAAATGCTACTACAAGTTCTTTATGAAAATCAGTACCATTAATAACATTGTTGGGGTATTTACATACCCTCAGTCCCTTAGGGACTAAGTTTAAATGCAAACACTGCTTTAAATAATCACTGTCCATCTCATACATTTTGTATTTAGTTAACCAAATGTCCAACTTTTCAAGGCTTTTTGCATAAGAGTCATTACTGTTATTATAACTGGAAATATCACCCACAAAGGTAAATTTACGATGTAATATGTCCATACGAAGTCTCTTAGTACCTTGACTACTGGCTGAGTAGTTGTGTGGAAGTCTATTGTCCAGTTCTCCTTACTGAACAGTCATTTTACTTCCATTTTCTTTCAGTTGGTTGGGATCTAAAAACGTTGGGGAAATCATCCAAACTGCCATTTCTATTGCCAACAGTAGCAAAATTATCCCCAGCATGGTCGTTTACCTCCCTTTGTTCTTCCTGTCCATTTCTGCCGTTTGTATTCCGATTTACTTCCAGGCAAAGCAAATTGTGACATCATCACCAACAATGACTGGCTAATAGGAGTGACTAGTCCCACCAACTGGGTCAACTGGCCAATGAGCTTAGTTTAAGCATTTCTTATCCAGTGTATGGTGTTATTTCATTAAGTTCTTATACATAGTAGGCTCTGAAGATTTTCAGGTTCATGAGTACTTTTATTCACACCAGTTTTCAATGTTTTTAAATGTTGCTACATTGCTTATATTGTTTGTTTACATTATTTTTATGTGTATTAAAAGTTTTTTCATATCCCCATTTTATTATATCGTTGTATATGCAGTTTTCTATGTATTTAATTTTGTATTGTGTTTTTAAATGTGGGGAATTTTGTCAATTGATCAGTTAACGGCTGTATACAAATGGTGGCTAGAAGTTGGTATGCTCATCTGATGAAACTGTACTGACGAAAACGCGGTGATTCAGTTAAGGCGTTCGTCATGTGCTCAATAAAGTTGGTGCTGCTTTCTGGTGAACCTTCCGGTGCCCTACTTCTTGATTATCTGTTTGTATTTAGGCACTATGTCCACTTTATTCATTTACTACGCTCACTGCACTGAGTGTACTGATTCTTGGAAAGACTGCCAGAGTTAACTGGCAAGGGACAAGATGATCTACAAGATGGCAGAGATGAACCAAGCTCTAGCCCTCAAATCTAATCCTAAGTGGTAGTGTTTAGTAAATATGTGGACAGATGATCAGGTAGTTGCCCCCAGAATGGCCTATGTGGATACCTCTTTTACAAAAGCAGTAGTGATTTATGCCCAGTGGAATGACTCCTGACTTTAACAAGAAATTGTCTCCCAATGGTGAGTAACAAAATCTAATGCAATTAACAATACCTTTAGAATTAGCTTGTATTGCCTCAGTTTTTCCTTGTTTACCCTCAAGCAAAGGCTACTTAACAATTGGTCTGATCTGTTATAAAAGTACAGTTGGGTTCCACTTACCATAACTGTAGTTGTTTGAGTTGATCAGTGTTGCAGTACTAATCATTGTCTTCATGCTATGCAGAAGCCTTATCAGGAGGCCCAATTTCGAAGTCTTAGCATCATCCCAAGCCAGCGGACGCTCAATGACCAATGTCGGAATATCAGGATATAAGAAGTGCATTCACTGGAGCCATCCTCAAGTCATTTGAAGCAGAGAAAATCAGTTTGATGCCTGAGGACAGCATGACCTCCTCAACCATTTGATCTCTGTTGAGAATGCAGTGAAGAAGGAAACTTAAGTACAGCTGGGATGAGTCTAGGGGATTATATGTAGAAGAGGTAACAGAGGTGGCCCCTATATAGTTGCGGGGTAAGAGGGTGGGAATATGTTCTAAAACATTGATCTACTTGTCTTCGTAGTCAATGTTGCAGTACTAATCCTTAGGTAGATTCACAAAACTACTCTGGGGTGGAGGAGATTACAGTAGGTTTAGGAAATAATATTTTGTAGGATGGCAAATGCAAACCCTGCCTAGGCCTTGGAGACCTCTCCTAAGTTATAGTGTTTTAGTAAGGGTATGAACAGAATTCCAGATGGCTGCCTCTGGGATGGTTTGAGTGGGAACTTCTTTGAGAAAAGTAGTGGTAAGATGCCTCATGCCTGGTGGAAATGGGCTCTAATGTGGCTAGGTAGTGGCTTGGTGGAAATGGGCTCTAATGTGGCTAGGTAGTGGCGTTCCATGGTGCATGTAAGAGAACCTGATGCAGTTTGTAATCTATTTACAGATGGTCTGTTTTGAAACAGGCTTTCCTGTTTCCCCTCTGTAAAAGGCACCAATAACGGGTTTGCCCTGTTCATAGTTTTTGTTCTGTCCAGGTAGTACCTATCTATCTTTGGACATCCAGTGACTGAAGGATTCTTTCTGCTTTGTTCTGTGGGTTTGGGAAGAAGACTGGCAGATGGATAGCCTGGCTATGGCCAAGTTCTGAAACTACCTTTGGCATGAATGATGGATTTGTTCTGAGGGTTACCTTGTCCATGTGGAAGACCGTGAAGAACTCTATACACATGACAGCTTGCAGCTAGACACTCTTCTAGTTGAAATGACTGCTATAAGGAAAGTGGTCTTCCAAATAGGCATCTTGAGAGGTGCGGTGGCAGCAAACTCAAAGGAGGGCAGGGTTGTTTTTTCCTATACATAATTTAGATTCCATGCTGGAATGGGGTCACATCTGGGAGGCCTCAAATGAATCGCCCTTTTAGAAACAGTTTCATGTGAGGGTGAGAGAAGAGTGGAAGAATAATCTACAAGCAAGCAAGCTGAAATTGCAGAAGCGTGAACCTTAATGCTTGAATAAGAAAGGCCCTGGTCAAACAAGTGCGACAGGCAAAGCTGTACGGATATCTGCCTGAACTGGGATAGTGTGTCAACCATGCCACCAGGTGGAAAAAGCTTTCATTTTGCCATGTATGATTTTCTGGTGTCACACTTTCTTGCCTCTTTTAAAACCGAAAGCACTTACTTTGGGTAAGTCATCGAAGTGTGTGTCATGACAATACACCAGGCAGCGAAATTGAGAAATGCCAGGATGAGGTGGAAGACCGATCCCCTGATTTGGCTCAGAAGGTCTATGCCCTTTGGGAACATGCAAAACCTCCCCTTGATGAGGGTGAGGAGGAGAAAGAAAGTACAGTTGTGTACACTTACCATAAATGTAGATGTTAGAGTATATTCACTGTTGCAGTCATCACCTGTGGGTTATGCCTGCTGTGGTAGCCCTCGGTTGGCCTGAATACCAGAGTCAATGTTTTTGGGTGCCGGCTGCAGTTGCCTCTAGTCTGATGTCAGGTCGTTAGTGCTTTAAAGCAAGGCAGACGACGTCATTACATCAGTTTTTCTTGCCCTAACCCATCAGAAGCACAAGGGAAAGGAGAGAAGTGGTCCTGGTGGTTAAAAGCCACCTTGGGAAGCTTGTGTCCCCCTAGGGGAAGATGTTAAATGGGGATGGAGGGAGGGAAAAGTACAGTTTTGTACCTACCATAAATGTAGATGTTTGAGTGTTCACCCTGCTGCAGTCATCACACTTGGGTTATCCTGTCGTCAGGCGGTCTCGCAGTCAGCCGGAATTCCAAAGTCTTGGTCCGGCATCGGTTGCTGTCGCCTCTTCCCTGACGTCAGTGCGCCAGGGGTATATATATAGTGCAACCGATGCAATTTTCTTCAGTTTTTCTTGCCCCAGATGTCAGGTGCCCCCAGAAAAGGTGGTCAGAAATTAGTACCAAATGGAGTAACCTCTGCACAAACACAAAATCCCTTCAGCTATAAGCAAATACATCAGTAAGGTATTGAAGAGATTTAGTCAGTAGATCAGAGGGGATGGAGGGAGGGTAACATGGACTGCAGCAGGGTGAACACTCTAACATCTACATTTATGGTAAGTACAAAACTGTACTATGTTCATCGTGTTACCCTGCTGCAGTCATCACACTTGGGTTGACTCCCAAAGCTAAGGTAGGGTGGAGGTATCATAGAGGGTTAGTGGAGGCTATAAGGCCCTGCAGAACTGCAGTGGGGAAGCCCGCCCTGGTCTTAGAGTAAAGAGGTAAGTGATAGTGTTTGGTAAAGGTGTGTACTGAATTCCAAGTTGCAGCTTCTAAAATCTCCTTGGTTGGAACTCCCCTGAGAAAGGCTGTAGAAGTAGCTGTTGCCCTGGTAGAGTGGGGCCTAATGGTAGCAGGAACTGGTTTCCCATGATGGGTATAGCAGAAACGTATGCAATGACCTATCCATTTAGAAATGGTTTGCTTTGAAATAGCCTTCCCTTGAGAAGCTGTAGCATAGGATACAAAGAGCTGGTCAGATTTTCTAAAAGCCTTAGTTTTGTCCAAATAGTAATGGAGTTGCCTGTGAATGTCCAAGGAATGCAGGAGTCTCTCACCTGTGTTCTGTGGATTTGGGAAGAAGGTGGGTAAGTGGATGGTTTGATTTAAAGCCACACTGGAAACTACCTTAGGCATAAAGGAGGGATTAGTTCGTAGAGAAGCTCTGTCTTGATGAAAAATTAGGAAAGGTTCCACAGCCATTAGTGCCTGTAGCTCGGAGACTCTCCTAGCTGAAGTTATTGCTAGGAGCAGGGCAGTCTTCCATGATGGGAACTGAAGATCTGCAGTGAAAGCTGGTTCAAAGGGAGGTAGCATTAGTTTTTCCAGAACAAAATTGAGATCCCATGTTGGTGTAGGAGCTCTCCTGGGTGGTCTAATGTTTTTTTCCCCTCTGAGGAACTGCCTTAGAAGAGGATGTGAAAATCAAGGTGGATCCGTGTTGTAGTGAGCTGAAATAGCTGAAGCATGGATTTTAATGGAGGAAAAAGAAAGTCCTTTGTGCAACATCTCAGCTAAATACTGTAGAATGTGAGGCATGTGAGGCTGAATTGTGTCTTGGCCTTTAGCTTGGTTCCAGGCACAAAACCTTTTCCATTTGTCCGAATAAGCCTTCCTGGTGCTTGGCCTCCTGGCTTCCAGAATAACATCCAGAACTGCTTGTGAAAGAGGAGCTGGTTGGATGTTTAGTTGATTTGCCATGCAGCCAGATTTAAAGTTTTGAGCTGGCTGTGAAGAATCTGATTGTTTTGTTGCGTGAGCAAATGGGGGATTTGAGGCAATATCCATGGAGGGCTGTGGGCCATATTTCTCAATAGCGGGTACCAGTGCTGGCGTGGCCAGTCTGGGGCTATGAGAATCAGTCATGGTCTCTCCTTTTTGACTTTCAGAAGAACCTTTGTGAGGAGAGGCAATGGAGGGAAGGCATATACTGTTAGGTTTTTCCAACTGAAAGAGAGTGCGTCCACTTTCCAAGCTTGTTGGTGAAATGTCCTTGTACAAAATTTGGTTAGCTGATAGTTTTGAGGACTGGCAAACAGGTCTATGTCTGGAAGGCCCCATTTTTGAGTCATCATGGCAAATATTTGTGGATGTAGTTTCCACTCGTGGGGATCCTTGATGTTTCTGCTGAGGTCGTCTGCCAATGTGTTCTTCAGTCCTGGCAGGAATTGAGCTTGTAACTGAACTTGGTAAGCCAGAGCTGTGTTCCATAAGATCATGGTTTGCCTGCATAGAGGATAGGAATGTGTACCCCCTTGGTTGTTTATGTACCACATTACTGTGGTGTTGTCCGTCCTTATTGCAAGTTGTCCTGGATGTAACAGATCCTTGAAGGTTGTCAGAGCTTTCTGTACAGCTAGCATCTCTTTTTGATTTATGTGCAGATTTCTTTGATCTGTGGTCCATAGGCCTTGAATGCATTGCCCTGCCATGTGTGCCCCCCAGGCGTAGTCTGAAGCATCTGTTGTGATAGTTTGCCTGGCTGGGGGCAAGGTGAAAGGCTGACCCTTGTTGAGGTGACATGCCTGTGACCACCATAGAAATTCCTGTTGTAGGCAGGGAATGAGAGATATCATTGTGTCCAAGCTGTGGCTGTGTTGAGACCATACGCTTTTTAGGTACCACTGTAATTTCCTCATATGCAGCTTTGCAAATGGTATTATTAGTGTAGCCTCCCAGACATCTCAAATGCGCAGGTAAAAGCTGCTCTCTCTAAAGCTAAAAACACAGCATCAATGGGACCGGATGGTGTCCCCGGCTGTGTGCTACACGAACTCAATGAGGAACTAAACCCGCACATAAGGCAGCTGTTTAATCTTAGCCTTACCACAGGATACGTGCCCAAGGAGTGGCGTACGGCAACTGTGGTCCCACTCCACAAAGGCGGTGCCTCTACGGACCCTGGTAATTACCGCCCCATAAGCTTAACAAGCCTGGTCTGCAAAGCTATGGAGAGGATCATAATGGAACTCATAAACAAAGACATAGGGACTTGCAGACATTGGACCCGACCCAGTTTGGCTTTGTCAAGGGCAGATCATGCCTTTTGAACTTGGTCGACTTCTTCGAAACAGTCACCAAGGCCATTGATGAGGGAAAGGCAGTCCATACAGCCTACCTTGACCTTGCAAAAGCTTTCGACACAATACCCCACTCAGGTATTATAGAGAAACTTACCAGCTTAAATGTAAACCCATGTCACAAGATGGGTTGCAAACTTGCTAAAGGACAGAACCCACAGGGTCAGAGTTGCTGGCACCATGTCAGACTCCAAGCCGGTCACAAGTGGTGTCCCACAGGGCTCAGTTCTTGGCCCCCTGTTGTTCGGCATCTACTTCTCAGAAGTACAGGCAAACATAGGAGGACTATGGCTGACAAAGATTGCAGATGACTGCAAACTGGGCGCCATAGTGGAAAGTACATCGGACACAGATATCCTTCAGAGGGGTCTCACAGAAACTGATAGCTGGTGCCAGAGCCATGGCCTGAAGTTAAATGCCAAAAAATGTATAGTCATACCCTTCGGGAAAAACAAGGTAACCCCAAGCTACCATATAGGTGGCAATCCACTAAGCACAGAAGAGGTTATCAGGGACCTGGGGACCCAGGTTGACAGTGGCCTTTCTTTTGACACTCACATTGCTAAAGTGGTTAGAAAGACAGTACAGTTTTGTACCTACCATAAATGTAGATGTCCGATAGGCATGCATCTGCAGTCCTTACAAATGGGTTGTCCTGTCGTCAGGCAGCCCTTCGGTCGGCCGGATTCCAAAGTCTGGGTCTGGCCTCGGCTGGTGTCGCACTTCACCTGACGTCATAGCGGCAGTTCTTCGGGTATAAAGGCATCAGCCAACGCCATTTTCCTCAGTGTTTCTTGCCCCAGATGCCAGGTGCCCTCTAGGAAGGCTAAATTTGGATAAATGCAAATGGTTCCAAATAGTAGAGAGCAAACAAAAAATAAGCATGTATGTACATATATATACAACAAATACACCATAATAGATTCCCCCAGCTAGCTACAAGATGGGCAAATACCCTAGGAGTACCACAGAGGGGAAGGAGGGTGGGTAATCCTGACTGCAGATGCATGCCTATCGGACATCTACATTTATGGTAGGTACAAAACTGTACTATGTCCTTCAAGGATGCATCTGCAGTCCTTACAAATGGGTAGAATACCATAGCCAAACTGGGGGAGGAGGAGAAATATGATTATGGTGTAGTTAAGATCCCTTGCAAAACAGCAGTGGCAAAACCTGCTCGGGATCTGGAGTATAAAGGTAAATTATAATGCTTGGCAAATGTATGCACGGAGCTCCAAGTAGCAGCCTCTAAAATGTCTTTGGTAGCCACTCCTCGTAAAAAGGCTGTGGTAGTGGCTGTAGCCCTTGTAGAGTGAGGCCTGATGTTTTCTGGAGTTTTCTTCCCATGGTAGGAGTAACAAAATCTAATGCAATTTCCTATCCACTTAGAGATTGTCTGTTTTGAAATTGCTTTTCCTTCCATTCCTGTTGCATATGCTACCAGTAGCTGGTCAGTTTTTCTGTTGCTCTTGGTCCTGTCCAGGTAGTAACGTAATTGTCTATGTACATCCAAGGTATGCAACAGCCTTTCTCCCCTGTTCTGTGGGTTGGGGAAGAATGTAGGTAGGTGGATAGCTTGATTTAAAGATAGCCTGGAGACTACCTTTGGCATAACAGTAGGATTAGTTCTCATGGACACTATCTTGATGGAAGATCAGGAAGGGCTGTACTGCCATTAATGCCTGTAGCTCAGATACCCTTCTTGCTGAAGTGATTGCAAGCAGGAAAGCAGTTTTCCATGATAAGTATTGTAATTCTGCTGTTGCTGCTGGTTCGAAAGGAGGTAGTGTCAACTTCTCTAGCACAAAGTTCAAGTCCCATGCTGGCAATGGTGGCTTCCTAGGTGGTTTTACATTTTTAATTCCTCTCAGAAACTGCCTGAGCAGAGGATGTGAGAAAACTGGAGGATCCAAGGTGTATTCTGCTGAAATGGCTGATGCATGAATCTTAATGGAGGAATAGGACAGGCCGTTGTGGAAGAGCTCTGCCAAGTATTCCAGGATGTTAGCTATGTTTACCAGTGACACATTCTCTCCTTTTGCTGTACTCCAAATGAGATATCTTTTCCATTTTGCTGAATAATTTTTTCTTGTTGAGGGTCTGCGAGCCTCCAAGATAATGTCTTTAACCCTTTGAGATAAATCTGGGTTATTTGGTCTTATGCAATGTTCCAGGCAGCCAGCTGCAGTGTTTTCAGGTTTGGATGCAGGGTTTTGAAGTTGTTCTGTGTTAATAGCAAGGGAACTAGGGGCAAAGGCCATATTTGTTCCCGAGACATACTCCTCAGTAATGGGTACCAATGCTGCCTTGGCCAGTCTGGAGCTATCAGGATGATCCTTGGACGGTCTTCTTTGATCTTCAATAGCACCTTGTGCATCAAAGGAAGAGGTGGGAATGCATATGCTGTCAGGTTTTTCCAACTGAAAGATAGGGAGTCCACTTTCCAAGCAAGTGGGTGGTACGTCCTTGTGCAGAATTTTTTCAGTTGGTGATTGTGTGGGGATGCAAACAAGTCTATTTCTGGTAGTCCCCATTTCCTTGTAATGGTCTTGAAGATGTCCGGATGCAGCATCCATTCGTGGGCATCCGTGGCAGTTCTGCTTAGGATGTCTGCTAGTATATTTTCTTTTCCTGGCACAAAAATTGCTTGTAACTGAATGTTGAAGCTCAGTGCCACATTCCAGAGGTCCACTGCCATCCGGCATAGAGGGTATTAATGTGTGCCTCCCTGTTTGTTGATGTACCACATAACTGTGGTGTTGTCCGTCCGTATCAGCAGTTGGCCCTGTCAAAGAAATTGTCTGAATGCCTGAATTGCCAGTTTTACTGCCAGCATTTCCTTTTGATTTATGTGTAGGTGCAGCTGGTCTTGAGTCCATAAGCCTTGTATGCACTTGTCCAGCATGTGTGCCCCCCAACCGAGGTCTGAAGCGTCTGTTGTGATGGTCTGGCTTGGTTGAGTGCTGTGGAAGGGCAGTCCCTTGTTTGTTTGACAGGCCTGAGCCCACCATTGGAATTCTTGCTTCAGGCATGGAATTATCGGAATTTGGGTTTCTAGGCTGTGCTTGTGCCAAGACCATCCATTGCAACTTTCTCATATGTAGTCTGGCATGTGGAATCAATATTATGCAGGATGCCATGTAACCGAGAGCTTGCAGGACCTTTCTTGCTGTTAGCTGGTTCTGCTTTGTTAATGCCATGAAGTAGAGAGGGAGTTGCTCCTGTTTTTCCACTGTCAGGAATGCCATTTGTTTTGATGTGTCCAGATCTGCACCCAAGAAGGTTATCCTTTGGGATGGTATCAGCCTTGACTTTTTTATACTGACTGTGTATCCCAGGGCTTGTAGTAGATGAATGACCCTTTGCAAATCTTTTGTTAATTTGTTTTTGTTGTCCGCTTGTAACAGGCAGTCATCCAGGTAAGGGTAAATTTGAATTCCCAGAAGCCTGCAATGAGCAATTACTAATGCCAGGCATTTCGTGAATACTCTGGGCACAGTAGATAAGCCAAAGGGCAATGCTGAGAATTGATAATGCTCTGATCCTGCAAGAAATCTGAGGTATCTTCTGCAATTTGGTCATATGGGGACGTGCAGGTATGCCTCCTTGAGATCTAGAGTTACCAGCCAAGACTCCTTGCCCAGCATGGGAAGAAGCTGCTGTAGGGTCAGCATTTTGAATTTTGGAACAATGAGGTATGTGTTTAAAGCGGACAGGTCGAGAATAGGCCTCCATTGGTTTTCTTTTCTTGGTACCAGAAAAAGTCTGGAGAAAAATCCTTGTCCTTGTTCCATAGATGGTACCCTTTCTACAGCTCTCATCCTTAGTAAGTGAGTTATTTGTTCTAGAGCTTCTGTCTTCTGATTTGGAGGTAGGTTTGGCATTCCTCTCTTCCTTGGTAGAGTATGGAAGTGAAACCTGTAACCTTGGTCTATTGTCTGTAAAATCCATTTGTCTCCTGTGATGTAATGCCAGTTTACTGAAAATAAGGCTAGCTTCCCGCCTAAGGGTGTCTCTAGTTGTTCCCTGGTCGGTGGTGCCAGAGCCAAGTCACTGTGATTGTCCTGTGGCAGCGGTGGTGGTGGCTGGATCTGTGGCTGTACCTCGCTGGTTGTTAGCCTGCCACTGACGTCCCCTGTAGGCACCTCTGGATTGACCCCTGCCTCTTGAGCGTCTATTCCTGCCTCTCAGAGCTCTGGAGGTGTCTGGAAAGGACCAATTCTTGGAAGGCCAGTTCCTGCTAAACCTTGGAGGCTGGACCTGCAAGAAATCCTTGACTGTCTGGACAGATTTTGCTTTCTCTTCCACCTTCTTCAGCACCTGCTGTGCAGGGGAGCCAAACAAATTGAGCTTATCCATGGGAGCATCTAGGAGCTTTGATTTAACATGGTCTGGTAAGGCCTGTTCTTTTAACCATGCATGTCTTCTGATCACTGTGCCAGTCATGGCTGATCTAAAGGAAGCCTCCAGTGCATCATAGCCGCATTTTAAGGAATGATTACTGACCTGCTGAATGTTATGCACCATTTCCTGTACAGATTTTTTGTCTAATGGTTCATCCGAGGACAGTTTTTTAGTTAACTGGTCTAACATAAATTCCTGATACTGAATCATGTGGAATTGACAGTTCAAGGCCCTAGCTGAAAGAGTAGCAGAAGTGTAAACTTTTTTACCCCATCTCTCTAAGGCCCTAGATTCCCTTTCAGAGGGGAGGGGGTTTTTGGTAGAGGTAGCTGCTACAGCCTTGGGTCCCTGGGAGATAGTTTCGGGATCTGCAAAGGGGGCCTTATACAAATGATAATGTGTGTTCGGAACCCTGTAGTACCTATCGGGCTTAGCAGGGGCCGGAGGAAGAGAATCAGGAGCAGTACAAGCATCATTAAAAGCATCATCCACAACAGTAAGTACTGGAGGAATGGCTAAAGGCCTATGCTGTGGCAAATGCAAAAAGGTTCTAAGCCTTTTCCTAGAGTCTGAGAAATCCTGGCCCTGCCATTGAAATTGTTCCCTCATAGCATGCAAGGTTTCCCCAAAAGAAAATTCCTCAGGCGGAGAGGCAGAAGGAATGGACTCTTCTGCATCGGAGTCCTCATAAGGAGAAAAAGGGGCCTCTGGGTCTGAATTATCTGATTCATCAGAGGAGCCATCTGAAGAAACTGGCTCAGGGGGCTCTACTCTAGTCCTCTTCTCTGGAGGTGGGTGAGAGGCCCTGTCTGGATAAGGTTGGGATCCCCGGATCAAAGAAATGAGATCCTCTGCTAGACTAAGCATTTGTGAACTAGAACTGGGCCTGTGAGAGGGGGTCTTAGCAGGCACAGTTTTGGTAGTTTTAGCTGCTTTAGCCCTGGCAAAGGCCTTAATTGACATGGATGCAGGAGGCCTAGCAGCTCCACGTGCAGGGGTAGAAATATCCAAAGGGATAGTATCTGATAAATCCTGTGAACCTGCAGGAGCAGGTGGGATTTCAGTAGCAGATTCAGCCAAGCTGGAAGAGGCCTCGGTAAGTGGCAAGCTTTCGGCGGAAGGAAGAACCGTGGACTCGGTTTCAGCCGAAACCGAGACACTCGCGGTTGGCTTAACCGTGGTTTCGGACAAAATCGCGGACCGCGAGTGTCGGTCCTTTTCCTTGCGTTTTTTAGAAATTTGCGTAGTTGGAGGATCCGACGGCATAATGTAAGCAAAAGCGGAGCCGAAAAACTCTTCAGCAAATTCAGACCGACGTCTAAGCGTACGTCGGTTGAAAGAAGCACAGGCTAGACAAGCGGCTACGTCGTGGTCTGGGCCTAAGCAAGGCAAGCAGTAAGAGTGGAAATCTTTATGAGGTATTTGTTTCCCACAATTTAAACAGTTATTCACTTTTTCTGACATCGGCTGAGGCAAGAAAGAGTCCCCAACGGGGTACTTAGCTTTTTAGAAGTCTTCGGTACTTGTAGTAGTAATCTCTGGTTCTGACCGACCGGCACTTGCGAACAGCTTCTGCTTCCGGGCCACGGCAAGAAAGACTGAGGAAAATGGCGTCGGCTGATGCCTTTATACCCGAAGAACTGCCGCTATGATGTCGGGTGAAGTGCGACACCAGCCGAGGCCAGACCCAGACTTTGGAATCCGGCCGACCGAAGGGCTGCCTGACGACAGGACAACCCATTTGTAAGGACTGCAGATGCATCCTTGAAGGACATCTTCTACATTGCCCACCTGATCATGAAGGGATTCACATCCAGATCAAGTGAGGTCATTGTTCCCCTGTACTCTTCACTTATCAGACCAATGATCGAGTACAATGCCCCATTCGGGATGTATCTTACCCGACACCTGCAGCAATTGGAGAGACCCCAAAAGTTCCTCACCAAAAGGATAAAGGGATTCCAAAATCTGTCATATGCTGCCAGACTGAAGAAACTCCAGCTCTATTCAGTCGCATACCGTCTGCTCAGAGGTGACCTGTGCCTGACATACAAGGCCATGACCAACCCGGAATTAATGGACATGCTCCACCTCAAAAAATCCAAATCTACCAGATCCACTAGAGCAAGCGACTTAAACCTTAGCACGGATATAAATAAGACATGCTGGAGGGATAGATTTGTCACTCAGACTCCCTATGCTGTGGAATAAAATCCCGGTCCATGTGAGGCAGAGCACCTCGCCGGCTCTGTTCAAGAAAAATCTTGACCGGTGGATGGGAGATCGTAGGTTTACCCCGGGAATCATCTCTGTGTCACTGCTGGACAGAGGCAAAACAAACTAATGGGCACAATATTTTTTAACATAAGGGGTGGCGTAAGCCACAAAACTTTGGGCTAGGCTTATAAATGCCTTAGGGCAGATAGCCTAGTATAAACCTATGAACCTATGAACCTATAAGATGCCATGAAGCCCAAGGCCTGCAGAATTTTTCTTGCAGTTAATTGGGTCTTTGTTGCCATTGTCTTGAAATAGTGAGTCAGTTGTAGTTGCTTGTCTGGCGTAAGATAAGCCTTCTGGGCCGTTGTATTCAAGCTGGCACCCAGGAATGTCATTTTTTGTGAGGGTACTAGATTTGACTTCTTTTCGTTTACTGTGTATGCAGTTTAGTAGATGTTTTACAAAGGCCAGATGATGTAAGACAATGTCTTTGCTTTCTGCTTGGATGAGGCAGTCGTCCAGGTATGGATATATTTGAATTCCTCTTTGTCTGCAGTATGCAATTACTGGTGCCAGGCATTTTGTGAAGACTCTGGGTGCAGTAGATAAGCCAAAGGGCAGTGCAGAGAATTGGTAATGGGTTGAACCTGCAATGAAACGGAGGTATCTTCTGCAACTTTGCCTGATAGGGACATGCAGGTATGCCTCCTTGAGGTCCAACGTTACTAGCCATGCTTCCTTGCCCAACATGGGAAGTAGCTGCTGTAGTGTTAGCATCTTGAATTTGGGTACTTGTAAGTAAGCGTTTAGAATTGAAAGGTCCAGAATTGGTCTCCAGGCATTGTCCTTTCTGGGCACTAGAAAGAGTCTTGAGTAAAATCCTTGGCCTTGCTCTCGAGTAGGTGCCAGTTGAATGGCTCTCATGTCCATGAGAGCTGTAATTTGCTTTTGTGCCTCTGCCCTTTGATTTTGTGGCAGGTTTGGCATTCCTCTTTTCATTGGCAAGGTGTGAAAGTGGAATCTGTATCCTCTTAAAATTATGTCTAGGACCCATTTGTCCTTTGTGACAATGTGCCAGTTGTCTGCAAAAAGTGCGAGTTTTCCCCCCAAGGGGGCTGCCAAGAGAGTATTGCTTGGCCAGATGAGGTGCAAGTCATTGAGTTTGTCTTCTGGTGGATTGAGACCTGTCTTCTCCTCCCTTCTCTGTGGTAGTGCCCCATTGGCGAGGTTTATACTGGGCTTGTGGTTGTCCTCTGCCCCTTGGGCATCTGTATTTACCCCTCTGTGGTCTGTCAGTGGCTGAAAAGGACCAATTTTTTGTTGGCAGTTTCTGCTGAAGTGAGGGGGTTGTACCTGTAGGAAATCTTTGACTGTCTGTATAGATTTTGTCTTATCCTCAGTTTTCTTTAAAACTTCTGCTCTAACTCCAAAAAGAACATCCTGCTGTAAGGGAGCATCTAGTAGTTTTGCTTTAACATGATCAGGCAGAGTTTGTTCCTTTAACCAAGCATGCCTACATATAATGGACCCAGTGACAGCTGCTCTGCAGGAGGCCTCCAAATAATCAAACCCACACTGTAAGATATGTTTGCCCACCTGTTCAGTGGCGTGTAACAGATCCTGTACTTCTTTTAATTCAGATTGTTGAGGGAGAGTGGTTATTCTTTGCTTTAACTGAGAGAGTAGGAATTGCTGATACTTAAGCATGTGAAATTGACAATTCAGTGCCCTCATAGCTAGTGTGGCTGAGGTGTAAACCTTTTTCCCCCACCTGTCTAGTGCTCTAGAATCCCTCTCAGAAGGTACTGGGTTTTTAGCCATAGAAGCCTTAGCCCCCTTGGGACCCTGGGAGATAGTCTCTGGGTCAGCTATAGGGCTTTTGTAAAGAAATTTGTGTGAATCAGGCACTCTATAGTATCTGTCAGGCTTAGCTGGAGCAGGAGGAAGAGAATCAGGGTTCAAACTGGATTCTAAATAGACATCATCCACAATGTCCAAAACTGGAGGGATGGCAAGAGGTCTGTGTTGGGGGAGCAAAAGAAACTCTCTGAGCCTTTTCTTCGAGTCAGAGTAGTCTTGACCCTCCCAGTGAAAATGTTCCCTCATAGTGTTTAAAGTTTCCCCAAAGGAGTAGTCTTCAGGAGGAGAAGCAGAGGGAATAGAGTCCTCAGCATCAGAATCTTCATAAGGAGAGAAGGAGTAATCTTGGTCCTCAGAGGAGGCTGAAGAAATGGACACTTGTTCAGAGGATGCATAATCTTCCTCTTGTCTAGGCCTTTTGTCAGAAGGGGGCTGGGAACCCCTGATTAAAGAAATTAAATCTTCAGCCATTTTGAGCATCTGTTTTTTAGGCATGGGACCTTGAACAGGAGACTGAAGAGCAGTCCTTTTAGATTTAGTAGGAGTCTTCGATTTAGAAAACGTTTTAATGGTGAGAGTCGTCGGTCTGAAAACGCCTTCAGAAACCAATGGCGTTTCTGAAGCACCAATGTCTGTTGTAGCAATGTCGTTGGAAGGGCCTGAACTAAATGGCTGAGTCGGCCTGGTGCATTCCATCAAAAATTCCGTAGCGGTCTCGGGTTCCAGATCTGTGGTAGTCAGGGGCTGCGTCTGAGCCTCACAGAGGACCGGAGAACCGGAGACAGGATCAGCCGAGGCCTCGGAATCTGGCTTAGGCCTGGGCTGTCTGTCCTTATCCTTGCGTTTTTTGTGCACGCTGGTAGTCGGTTGTTCCGACGGCATGGTGTAGTTAAATTTCCTACCAAAGTAGTGTCGTGCGAAATCAAAGCGTCTTTTAATAGTACGCTTATTAAACCTAGCACAAAACCGACAAGAAGTGACGTCGTGGTCTGGGCCTAAGCAAGGTATACAATAAGAATGAAAATACTTATGAGGTATTTGCTTCCCACAAGAAATACAATTGTTAACTTTTTCTGACATCGGTCTGAGGCAAGAAAAGTTTCCCCAATGGGGTACTTAGCTTTATAGAAGACTTCGGTCTGAAATTCAAATTCGAAAAACTCAAGAGTCGGCCGACTGGCACTTGCGAACTGCTTCTGCTTCGGGCACTGCGCGGCAAGAAAGACTGGAGAAAATGGCGTCGGTTGCACTATATATACCCCTGGCGCACTGACTTCGGCGACAGCAACCGACGCCGGACCAAGACTTTTGAATTCCGGCCAACTGCGGGACCGCCCGACAACAGGATAACCCAAGTGTGATAACTGCAGCAGGGTAACACGATGAACATCCAAGACTGCAACAGTGAATACACTCGAACATCTACATTTATGTTATGTGTACACAAATGTACTATGTTTTTTATGTGTCACTGTGCAGTCATTACCTGTGGGAGGATTCCCAAAGCTGAGGAAAAGGGTGGAAAGATAGGCTGAGTCCTAGGTATGAGTCAGAAGGCCCTGCAGAATTGCAGAGGCAAACCCTGCCCTAGACTTAGAAAAGAGAGGTAGGAGGTAATGCTTTGTAAAGGTATGGACAGAGGTCCAGGTGGCCGCTTCCAAGATGTCCCTGGTAGGTACTCCTCTGAGTAAGGCAGTGGAAGTCGAGGTTGCCCTAGTGGAGTGGGTACGGATAGACTTAGGGATGGGTTTCTCATGTAGTTTGTAGCAAAAAAGGATAGTGTGTGAAATCCATTTAGAAATGGTTTGTTTGAAGATGGGCTTCCCCTCTGCCCCTGGGGCAAAGTTTATAAGAAGCTGGTCTGTTTTTCTGAATGGCTTAGTATGGTCCAGAAAGTATCCGAGTTGTCTGTGCATTTCTACTGAGTGTAGAATTCCTTCCCCCTTGTTTTGAGGGTTGGGAAAGAAGATGGGAAGGTGTATGGCCTTGTTAAGGGTCACATCAGATACCACCTTGGGCATAAAGGAGGGGTTTGTCCTCAGGGAGACTGTCTGCATGGAAAATTATGAAGTGCTCGACAGCCATGAGAGCTTGAAGTTCCAAGACCCTTCTGGCTGAGATGACAGCTAGTAGGAAGGCAGTCTTCCAAGAGAGGTATTTCAATTCTTTTGAAGCAGCAGGTTCGAAAGGAGGTAAGGTTAGTTTTTAGAACACATAATTCAGGTCCCAGGTTGGAGTCGGAGACCTTCTGGGAGGCCTGATATTAGAAGCCCCTCTGAGGAATTGCTTAATCAAAGGATGAGAGAAGAGGGGTGGGTCTGAATCATAATGGGCAGAGATAGCCAAGGCATGGGTTTTAATAGAGGAGAAAGAGAGACCACTATTGAGCAGCTCTGCTAGGTAATCCAGGATGACAGGAAGGTTAGATGGTACTGCCCCCTTTTGATTGTTTCCAGGAGCAGAATCTTTTCCATTTTCCTGTATATGATTTTCTTGTGCTGGGTCTTCTGGCCTCTGTGATGATGTCCAGGACCTGTTTGCTTAACAGGGACTCCTTGTTAGTTTTTAGTGTATAAGCCATTCTGAAAGTTTGAGAGTCTGTAGGTCTGGGTGAAGTACCTTCCCCCTCTCCTGGGTCAAGAGGTCTGACTTCAGGGGAAGTAGCTTTGGGGGCTGTAAGGTCAGACTGCGTAATAAGGGGTACCAATACTTTTGGGCCAATCTGGAGCAATGAGGATGGCCTTTGGTCTCTCCTCTCTTATTTTGATCAGAACCTTTGGAATAATGGGCAGAGGAGGGTATGCATACACAAAGAGGGAGCTCCAGGGGAAGGTCAAGGCATCCACCTTCCATGCTAGGAGGTGATACTTCCTGGTACAGAACTTGTGCAGCTGGTGGTTGAGGTGCGAGGCAAAGGGGTCCACTTCTGGGGTCCCCCACTCCTGGGTGATTTGTAGAAAGATTTCTCTGTGGAACTGCTATTTGTGGGGGGTCCAGTAAGTTTCTGCTTAGGTGGTCCGCCAGTGTTGTTGATCCTGGTAAGTATTGGGCAATTAGCTGTAGCCCCATGGAGGTGGCTGTAAGCCAGAGACTCATGGCTAACCTGCACAGGGGGGTAAGATTGGGTACCCCCACTTGAAGTACCACATTACTGTGGTGTTGTCCATTTTTATAAGGAGTATCCTTGGCCTGACATGGGTTTTGAAGGACGTCAGAGCCTTTTGCACTGCCATCATTTCTTTCTGGTTGATGTGCAAATGAAGTTGCAGGGCATTCCAAAGCCCTTGGCTACACCCACCTGCTAGGTGAGCACCCCAAGCAATGTCTGAGGTGTCGGTGATGATGGTCTGGCTGAAAGGGTGGAGGATGAAGGGAAGACCCTTGTTCATGGCACAGGCCTCTGCCCACCAGAGAAATTTGTCCTTTATACAAGGGATCAGCGGGAGAATGGTTTCTAGGGAACTGAGCGTGCTGACACCAAAGGTTCTTTAAGTACCACTGAAGTTTTCTTATGTGAAGCCTGGCGAGAGGGATGAGAAGGATGCAAGATGCCATGTATCCCAGGGCTTGCAGGAACTTCCTTGCAGTAAGGTGACTTCTGGTAGCCAAGCTGGGTGAAGTAGAGAGGCAGGAAGCTCTGCTTTTCTGGGGATAGGAAGGTCATTTGGGTTGCTGTGTCTAGTACAGCTCCCAGGAAAACAATTTTTCTGATGGGGTTTTGCTTTGATTTTTTTCTCGTGGATGGTGAACCCTAGGGAAGTTAGGAGTGACTCGACAGAGAAGGTCCTGGAGCAACTTTTCTTTGCACACTGCCTGAATGAGGCAGTTGTCCAGGTAAGGGTAAATCTGTATATTTCTGTCTGTAGAATGCTATAGCTGGGGCCAAGCATTTGGTGAATATTCTAGGAGCAGTAGATAAGCCAAAGGGTAGTGGAGAGAACTGAAAGTGTTGATAACCTGCTCTGAAGCGCAGGAATTTTCTGCAAGATTCCCTGATGGGGAAGTGGAGGTAGGCATCTTTTAGGTATAGTGTCACAAGCCAGGCATTTTGTGTGAGCATAGGCAAGAGCTGCTACAAGGTTAGCATTTTGAATCTGGGGATCACCAAGGAGGTGTTAGATATGGATAGGTCCAGGATGAGGTGTCCAGTACCCTCTTTTCTGGGAACAAGGAAGAGTCTGGAGTAAAAACCTTTTTCTGTTAGATCTGGAGGGACAGGTTCTACTGCACCCTGGGATATTAGACTTTGGACCTGTTTCAATGCCTCTGCCCACTGGTTTGGGGGGAGGTCTGGGTACCCTCTTGGAATAGGGAGTTCATTGAGGAGAATCTGTATCCCTGAGAAATTATTTTTAAGACCCAATGGTCCTTGGTTATAGACACCCAATTGTCCTTGGAGAGGGTGAGCTTTCCTCCTAGTTTTTGAGGAGTGAAAGGAGGGCACAGGGGGGAAGGAGAGTCATTGTGAGTGCTTGCCACAGAAACTTGGCTTAGAACTCTCTATCTTAGAGACAGAAGAGGTCCATTGTTTGCTTCTTTGCTGGCGCTGGGATAGGGGCCTGGATGGCCTGTCCCTGCAGGGCTTACCTTGGCCCTGTCTGCTAGGTGCAGGGAAGCCCCAGTGCTTAGAGGGAAAGTTCCTGCTGAATCTGGGAGGTTGAACTTGAAAGAAATCTTTTACTGTTTGCATATATTTTGATGTCTTCCATCGTTTTAAGCACCTCCTCTGCTTTTTCCTCAAATAGGTGTTCCTTATCTAGGGGTGCATCAATAAGTTTAGACTTGACATGATCAGAGAGAACTCGTTTCTTCAGTCATGCATGTCTTCTAATAACAGACCCTGTCACTGCTGCCCTGCTAGAGGCTTCTTGAGCATCACATCCACATTGTAATGGGTGTTTGGCCACTTGAGTTTAGTAATTCTGCCAGCTCTTTTGAGTTGCCACCGTCAGGAGAGGTAGTAATCTTATGTTTTAATTGTTCCAAAATGTGTTGTTGATATTTTAACATATGGAACTGACAATTGAGTGCTCTGATAGCTAAGGCTGCAGAGGTGTATACTTTCTTACCCCATCTGTCCACAGCACTGGAGTCTATCAGAAGTAAGAGGATTCTTGGCAGAACTAGTCTTAGCTCCTTAGGGTCCCTGAGAAATGACCTCAGGGTCTGCAGCAGGATTCCTGTACAGGTATTTGTGAGAATCCAGTACTCTGTAGTACCCATCAGGTTTAGTTGGAGCAGGAGGCAGGGCAGCGGGGCTAAGCTGGATTCATGGAAATCATCATCCACCATTTCCAAAATAGGTGGGATGGCCAGGGGTCTGTGCTGGGGCAGGTCCAGAAACACTCAAAGTAATTTCTTTGACTGTGGGAAGTCTTGAGATTCCCACTGAAAATGTTCCCTAAAGGGGAGGTCCTCTGGAGGGGAGGCAGAGAGGATGGATTCCTCTGCATCTGTATCCTCAAACAGTTAAGGGATGTTGTTCCTCTTCAAAAGCAGAATAATCAGATTCTTCAGACTTTTGGTCTTTCAATTTCTGGAGAAGGATGCCTTTTCCTTATTGGAGTGTGGGGCTGAGTACCTTGGATAAGGGAGAAGAGATCCTCTGCCATTTTAAGCATTTAAGCTTGGGGTGGGGGTGGGGGCAGTAGCAAGATGGTGGCTAGAAGAAGATTTCCTAGAAGTGGCCTGGCTTCTAGGCCTGAGAGAAACTGTCTGTCTCTGAGAAGCGGTAGTCGGATGCGAAGAAGTTGTTTTTTTTTTGTCTAGAATCGGTAGTGCCACATGTATATCATTCCCTGGTGTATCCTGCCTCAAGATTTCCTAAATTTCCTGACTGTTGACATCGATTTAAAGTGAATGCTTACTTTCCCAGTGCTGTACTGGTCCCCTGAGCAAAACCTGTACTAACACTCAAAAGAACCAACGTTTTGTCCTGCCGTGTGTATATCATTCCCTGGTGTATCCTGTCTTGAGATTTCCTGAATCTCTTGCCTGTTGACATCCATCTTAAGCGGACGCTTACTTTCCCAGTGCTGTACTGGTCCCCTGAGCAGAACCTGTACTAACACTCAAAAGAACCAAAATGTATGTACCTTTTTAGAAAGTTGTCTGCACATCCAATAGCAATGTTCTAATACTATGTATGCATGCTAGCAGCCTACCGCAGAGCCCACTCAACCTGCTCTCTCCAGTCCCTTACCCCTCGTAGGTGCCTAGCCCTCCTCTGCTGTTAACTGATCTGGCCACTAGATGGCAGCATTAACCTACTTTTAAATACTTTATTGTAAAGTAAATCAAGCTACTGGATATGTCTGTCCTACTTGCTCTATTGCCCTGCCCTACCTCCTGTAGCCTCCGTTCTCCCCCTCAATCTCTCTTAGCAGAACTGCACCTTACTCCTGAGCTTTGCTGCTCTGTGCTTACTATTCACCCCACTGATGGTTTCCTCACTGACTTGCTCTTCCATTTCCTTGTTGTGATTGTTCCTCGCTGACTTGCTCTTCCATTTCCTTGTTGTGATTGTTCCTCGCTGACTTGCTCTTCCATTTCCTTGTTTCTGACCTGCTCCATTTGCCCTGCGGGCTCATTCCACTCCCCTACCCTACCCCCAAATCCCATCCACCCCCAGTGCTCCTACATTTATTCTCCTCCTAACATCCCTCCCTCTCTCCACCGAACAATCATCAAAACTTTCCCTCCACCCCACCTGCCTCTCTCTACCTCACCCCCCACCTGCCTCTCACTACCTCACCCCTTCCCTCCTAAGTCCCTTAACCTCCTCTTTATTACATCCAACAGGCCCCACCTATCATGCACTCTCCTACTCCTAAAACCTTTATTTCCACATCCATCCTCATCCTTCTACTTCCTCTATACCATGCCACCTCCTACACTCACTTCCATCTACACCCTCCACCTCTGCCTCCCCACGTCCCCCACACAACACACTTCCACAACATCTCATCCTCTTTAGTTCCCTCACACCCTTCCCTCCTCTTCAAAGTAAAACTTCTCCCAATCGCTACTAAATCCTACAAACCCAAACCTTTTCATTACCAGACACTTCTAAGTACAAACCAAAACAACTTATTCCTTATCTCACTTACCTCTGCTTAGCCGGTGACATTCACCCTAATCCAGGACCAAACTTCTCTCCTTGTAACCACACTAGCTCCCACAATAATTCCACCAATAAATACCTCAAATTCCTCACCATCAATGCCCAAAGCCTAAAAAATAAAACAACCCACTTTCATGCCTGGCTCACTCACAACTCACCTGACATTGTAGTCATCTCTGAAACCTGGCTAAAACCTCACATAAGTGACTCTGAATTCCCTCCCCCCTGGATTTCAATCACTTCGATCTGACCACCTAAGTACTCAAGGTGGCGGTGTCACACTAGTCTACTCCAACCAGCTGTCCTTTACTCCATATCCTAATCCCATCCCTTCTTTCAATAATGCTACACAAGAACTGAATGATGGTTAAGGAATGAACACTGCTCGTACAACAGGACAAAAGTCACCAGCAAATAGTAGATGAATCCAATTCAGTAGTTTATTGCAATCTTTCAATAATGCTGAACTTGTAGCGGCCTTCTAAAAATTAACAATCATAAAAGCATCTGCTTCACTTCCCTCTATATTCCTCCAGGTAACACCACCAACACCCTGGAAAACATCCTGTCCTGTGCCTCCTCAAATATTAAACTGGAAACCTAAATATTGGGTGATGTAAATATAGACTGGAACAAAATCAACAACCCTAACTCCACCATGTCAATCAATCTATTTAACTACACTCAACTTACTAACACTATCACTAGACCCAACAAAACCAACCCCCCAGTCTCCATACTAGAATGGATCCTAGTATCTCATCCCAATAAAGTGATACAACCTGGTGTCAAACCACACCTATTAGGAGACCACCTCCCTGCCTTCACCCATCGAGCTTCCCTCACCCCCCCCCCACACACACACTCCCACCAGTTTATCCACACTCAGAACCTCTCTAACTTTAACCCTACTACTTTTTCCTGATTCATTCAGGCATAGCAATTGGAACCCCCTGAAAACTCTTCCATTAGACTCAGCCGTTGACTTTTTCAATTCAACTTTCTTAAATGTCCTTAACTCCCTACCTCCAGTAAGAACAAAAAGAGTAAAAACTAAGACCACACCGTGGCTTACCAAAGATACCAAAAAGATTATGCTACAAAGAGATAAAACCTGGAAAACATACCTCCAAACTAAACAAGCAGACATCTTACTGAAATACAAACAATTAAGAAACCTTGCCAAAAAACAAGTTATCAAATATAAAAAGTCCTACTACATCAAAATGCAAACAAATCATGCAAAAAACCCCAAAGAATTTTGGAACTCTATCAACTCTCTCCTTAGGCCAGGTACTAAAAACAATCCCTGCCCCGACACCAGCAAATCTGACCTTGAAATTGCCTCACTATTCAACACCTTCTTCACCACTTCTACTGCTGAGCTAACCAAGACCTTTACCAACAACAACCCTTAACCCCACCCCAACCAAACATCCTCTCCCTCCTCTCCCCCCTACTTTCGAACTCAAACCCATCTCCACCTACCAAATAAAGAAACTACTCTTTAAACTAAAGCCTTGCTCCAATGCCCCTGACAACATTTCCTCGTCCTCCTTAAAATAAGCCTCTGATGGTATTGCTCTCCCTATTAGCATCCTGATCAATAGATCCCTACTTGAATCTTATGTACCCAAACTATGGCGCTCTGCATATATTCTTCCACTACACAAGGGTGGCAAAAACTGTAATGTATCTAATTTATGCCCCATAGCCATCCTTTCCCGTGTCTCTAAACTCCTTGAAAAATGCATCCAACTTCAGCTCTTGCCATTCCTTACCAAACACCAGCTACTCTCTCCTACCCAACATGGCTTCCGCCCTGGACATAGTATCAACACCGCCCTTCTCTCCTTCTGACATACTGACAATTTAGCCCGTGACTCCGGTAATTTAGTATCCTCCGTTCTGCTGGACTTATCTAAAGCTTTTGATACCATCTCCCACACCCACCTTCTAAATCATCTGTCTAATCTCAATCTCTCCCACAAAACTCTCTCCTGGTTCTCCAGCTACCTTTCTGACAGGTCCAAGGCCGTCAAATGGAGCCAGGGTACCTCCACCTTCCGTCCTACCCCCACTGGAGTACCCCAAGGATCCATACTTGGCCCAGTTCTATTCAACATCTTTATTAATGACCTTTACAAGGCCATACCCAATACTAAAATTGTTCAATATGCTGACGATTCTACTTTGATCTGCTGCGCCTCCAACTTAACAGATCTCCAACTACTGACACAAACAGCCTTCTCAACTACCAAAAACTGGATGCTCCAAAATCATATCTTATTAAATGCTAACAAAACTAAAATCCTTCTATTCTCTCCTTCTAAGTTCTCCACTATTGATAAAAACTCATTTTAAATAACCAGCCATAACAACTCCATTTTAGAGGTCATTCCCTCCGCCAAACTTCTTGGTATAACCATTGATGAACACCTAAAATTTAATACTCATGTCCAGCTAAACAAAGAAAACCCACATAAATCTCTGCCTACTTTATAGAAACAACCACTTCCTCTCTCCTGCTACCAGACTAACTCTCGCCACTACTTATCTCCTTCCCTTCTCTACTGTATGGTGCCCCTCTGCTTACTAATTTATCCTCCTCACTATCCTCCAAACTAGAAGTATGTTACAATAAAATCTCCAGATTTGCTACCAAAACCAAATCTTCCTCTCATCACTGTTCCTCCCTTCACTCATTAAATTGGCTTGAACTCCATAACCAACTTGACTTTCTCCAAATCATGACTGCCTATAGACTACTATTCCCTACTATTCCAACCTACAAAGTGCCCTGCACTATCCAATATTCTACAACTATATACTCCCCCTAGAACACTTAGATCTACCCACCAAAACCTAATCACCATCCACAAACCCAAGCACCCAGCTGGTCAACTTCAGCTTTCCTTCACCTTAGCCAAAAAATGGAATGCTCTTCCCCCCACTCTTAGGACCTAGGACAACCTCAAAAACTTTAACACTCTTCTTCATTCTCACCTTTACTCAAACAGGAAATGCAACTGTACTCTTCACCCTATACCTCTCAAGGTCTCCTCCACTTTTACTCCTGGCTAACCTTGCTCATTTGTATTATGTATAAATAACTATACTGTAAAATCTTGCCTCAAGGCCATTTGCCTGTCATTTACACCTAAACAAAATTGTAATTGGTTGTTTCTTTATGAATGCTACCTGTTTATGTGTCAGTAATGCAAAGTTTCTTAGTAATTATTCATGTAACTATGTATTGTTGGAGCTTTTCTCCCCGGGCCTCCACTGAAAACAGGCGTTCCCTGAGCCCACTGGACCTCCCTGGTCATTAAACTGGAATAAATAAATAAATAGAGTGAAAGGCCTCCTTGGAAGCTGGTGCCTGCGTCACAGCTCTGGACGCAACAGAGACAGAGACAGCCAAAGGCTCAGAAGATGAAGTGGATTTCTGCAGGATAGTGGAGTCCGAAAGGCTCAGCAGAGGCCTGCGTAGAAAGTGAGTTGGGCATCAGGGGCTGTGAAAGCGCCTCACTGAATCCCGGAGAACTGACAACTTACTTAGCGGTAGTGTCGTCAGAAGGCTTAGCCTTGTGTGGCCTGTCTCTATCTTTATCTCTACATTTTTTCGGAATGCTAACAGATTGTTGGCTGACGGACACCATATCAGAATGTGAAGACGGAACACGAAAATAAATGTCTACAAAAGGAGCTCTACGGTGAATGGTTCTCGCATTAAAGAGGGCACAAAACCGGCAACGAGAGAAGTTGTGGTCTGGGCCTAAACAAGTGATGCAGTAAGAATGAAAGTCTTGGTGTGGGATCTGCTTTCCACAGGTGAGACAATTAACTTTTCCGGACATCGGTTAGAGCAAGAAAAAAGGGTCCCCAGCGGGGTACTTGGCTTTAGACTTTTTCTGCTAAAATTCAACTTCTGGTAGTGGCCGACCGGCACTCTTGCAAACTGCTTCTGCTACAGGCTCCACGGCAAGAAAGACTGATGTAATGATGTCAGCTGCCTTGCTTTACTGCACTGATGACCTGACATCAGACTACAGGTGATGGCAGCCAGCGGACAAAAACACTGACTCTGGTATTCGGGCCGACCGAGGGCTACCACAGCAGGGATAACCCACAGGCGATGACTGCAACAGTGAAACACGAAGAACATCCAATGTTGTCTAGGCCAGAAGGGGGGCTACAAGTAACATGTTGGGCCTAGCGGTTGTAATCTTTCCAAGTACCCTTAGAATCAAGGGTAATGTGGGGGAAGGCGTACAAGAACCAGTGGAAAAGACATCTATTATACATGTTCCTTCCTGTTGTGTTGTGGAGAAAGGCAAAAGGGTCTATAAAGAGGATTCCTCACAGAGTGGTGAGATGCAGGAAGACTTCCCTTTTCAACAACCATTCATTTGGATCTAGTAGGTCCCTGCTCAGGGAGTCTGCAAGATGATTGTTGTGGCCAGGGATGTATTGATGCTATGAGGGTAATCCCCAGGTCTTGGGTTAACAACCAGATCTTTCTGGTAAGGCTGACCGTGGATAAGACAAAGCCCCCCTTGTTTGTTGACGTACCATATGACTGTGGTATGGTCTGTCCAGATTTGCAGGACTCCTGTGCTTAAATGCTATCAGAAAGCTTTTATGGTTAGGAAGAAAGACTGCTAGCATTTCCTTTAAAACGACTTGCAATTTTCTCTGTTACGGTGACCAAACAGCCTGCACCCTCAACCTCCCCACATTATGTCTAAGCTGTCCATGATGATGGACTTGTCTGCATGAGTTAGTATAAAAGTTGCTCCTGTGTTCTTTCACATGGTGTCCTTCCACACACAAGTTCCTTCTTGAGGCATGGCAGCATGGGATAGGAGGGATTCTAAGGACTGACAATGCTGGCCCCAAACATTTTTGAGGAACCATTGGTGTTTCCTCGTGTAGCTTTGCTAGTGGGGACCATCAGGATACATGATGCCATGTACCCTAACACCCTTAGGAATTCTCTGGCCAGCATAAGTGTTGCGTTGTATGTTAAAATAATCCATCAGGAACACCATCTTGTCCAGAGGGAGAAGAGCTTTCTTTTGGACTGAGTCTATCGGGGTCCCCCAAACAGAATCCTTGTTTATGGTTTCATCCAGGACTTCTGTATGTTTCTCGTAAAGCCCACCTTTTGGAAGTAGCCTACAGAGGTGTCTGGAGGACATCTAGGGTCTCGGAGGAGGATCTTCCTTGGATGAGACAGTCTTCTAGCTAGGGAAAGATGTGTACACGCAGTGTTCTGAAATGTACTATCAGGGGTGCCAAGCACTTTGTAAAAACACTTGGGGCAGAACAATACCAAATGTTAGAGCATAAAACTGAAAGTGGGAGCCCGAGGAACTGAATCATAGGTATTTTCTGTGATTGATTTTTACAAGAAACATGAAGGCAAGCACTCTTTAGATCAATAGCGACCATGGAAGCATCCTGAAACATCTTGGGTAGCAGCTTTTGCAATGTAAGCATCTTGAATCTTGAATTTGAATAATTTATCTAGCTCTGAAAGATCCAGGATAGGTCTCCAGGTACTATCTTTACTTGGGAACAGGAAAATCCTTGAATAAAACTTTTCCTCAACCTGGGGGAACTAGAAACTGGCTGTATGGAACCTCAATGAAGTAAATCTTTGTTAAATCGAGACCAAGAGGTTTTCTTGTTACTTTGGAGGTCTTGGTAAGACCAAGAAGGGGGAGATTTTCCTGAATTAGCTGCACCACCCGTTTTCTGTAATGCTGAACACCTATAGATCCCTTGTGATGGTCTTCCACTGGTTTAAGAAGAGAGAAAGCTTTCCTGCCAGGGGTCCAGAAGCTGGGGGTGGGCGTGAAAGGAAGGAAGGAAGGGTTTTATATAGTCACAGCTGTTGTCTGTGTTGGGTAAAATCTTTGGCAGCACCCAATCTCTGTTGTTCTGTTTGTCATCTTCTGGATTGCCTTGGTCTTCTTCCATGGGGAGGCCTCCCAGGGTCTTACCTGTGTGGAAAGGACCAGGCTTTAGAGAGGTAGTTGCTGCTGTACCTCAGGGCTGAAGACAAGAAGAATTATTTGGCTTTCTTTTTTTTTTTTTTTTGTTTGTCTTTTTGTTTTTTTTTTTTTGTTTTTTCTTTTATTTAGCTTCTTGGAGACTTGTTCAGCTGGAGGTCTGAAAAGAACTCTGTCTAGTGGGGCATCTAATAACTTTGCCCGACATTGGCTGAATTCTGAACCATGCATATTTGCAGATAACTGATCCTGTGGCAGTTGCTCTGCAAGAAGCATTTAAGGTGTCACATCCACATTTTAAGGAGTGCCTGGCTACCTGTAGAGTTTCTCTAGTTATGCCCTGTACCTACTTATCTAAAGGTCTACCTGCCATGGAGTCAAGGTTTGCTATCATTTTATCTTAAAGCAATTCCAAACATTTTATCATATGGAACTGGCAATTTAAAACTCATGTATAGGTACAGGTTTTCTTGCCAAACCTCTCAAGTAGTCTATTCTCCTTGTCATTACGCAAGGGATACTGGATGACACTTTGGGTACCCTTTAGTAGATTCAATGTAGACCACAGAGGGATTAGCTTTAGGATTTTTGTAGAGATGAGTGAGTGAGTGAAGTACCCTGTAAAAACCTGTCTGGTTTCCTAGGTGCTAGTAGTAAGGAGTCACGGTGTAGGACTATGTCCTCAAAAACATCATCAAATCAATGTGTACTGGAGGAATAGCCAACAGTCTTGGAGAAGATAAGCTTAATAGCTCCCTGTAATGTGCCCATCCCTGAGAGAACTGCTTACTTTCCCTGTTAAGTTTCTTTCATTTTGAGTAATGTGTCTCCAAAGGCAAGGTCCTCGGGAGTGGAAAATGAGGAGGCAGTATCAGAGTCTGAATCAGTGTAGGTTTGGGGTTGTAAATGACCAGAATAAGAGAACTCTTCCTCATCTTCACATAATGAAGAGCCTTCTTCTTTTTGGAAGGCTACTTCCCTTGCTCTTTAAGTCAGAGTAGCCTCATTAAAAGGTTGTAAGGGTTCTCTGGATTTAATGAAAGCCATTACTTGTGCTATCTTGACCAGACCCTAGACTTTGGTCTGAGATGTGGGGCCAAGGGTGGTGGTGAGGTCAAAGCGGGAGTGTGCTTTGGTTTTACAGATCATTTAACAGGTGTTACTGATGGATGTGGTTGTCTAATTGCAACCTCGGTAGGAATGTCAGTAGTTACAGGAGACCTATGGGTTTCCCCTCCATAACCACTTGTTGGATGTCAGAAACAGATACCTGCCCAGCTGTATCAGAGCTGACTGACATTTGACAATTGACAGTTGTGGTTAGGCTGGGAATTGTGGTGGTCTCTTGATGAGTTGCACCAGAGGGTTCCAGCCTAGCAGCCGCTGTTCCAAGGGGGCTGGGAAGGCACTTCATCAAGGTTTATGGTCAATTTAGAAGTTGATGCGGTAGGATTTTCTGTGGTTTCCAGATCCCTAGGTTTTTTACCTTTTTGCTTTTTCGGGATCACACCAGCAGTCGCCACAGTAAGGGACCTACAGAAGTCGGAGGATGTGACACTACCGAAGCAGCAGATGATGAGGTTTCCATATGAGCTGCGAATACCTCGGTCCTACGTTTAAGGTTTTTTTTTTTTTTTGCATGAAATTTAGCACAAACATTTAGAGACGTGCTGAGGCCCCAAGCAAAACAAGAAAAATTAGTGAAAATCTTTATGTGAGATTTTTTTCCCCACACGGCAAACTATTTTTTTTTTTTTTTTTTTTTTTTTTTTTTTTTTAACATTAGAAAAGAAATTTACCCAATGGGGTACCTATCTGGCTGGAAGGAGAAGAACTTTGCAAACATGGGCCAACTGATGGACTGTGGGCATATAAAACACACATGTAGTGCATCAGACTACATGGCTAGAAAGATCAGAAGATGGCATTGGATGCCCTTCTTGTACAATGACATCCAGATATCTGTCACTGAGAGTCCGTCGACTTGGATGATGTTAAGATTCTGGAAATTGGGTTGGTCGAGGGCTTCTGCATTGCAGAAAGACCCAAGGATTAGTACTGTAACACTGACAAAGAACAGGATAAGCCTTACTTGAAGAGATATAAGAGATATTCAAGTATTTGCAGTACATTAGCTTGTGAGGACAAAATAACTTAAAACTGGTACCAGAAAGAAAACATTTTCCATTTAGCTAAATAAAACCTCCTAGTCTCAGTTTTTAAGACTCTTTCAGGATTAACAGCACATCTTGTGAGCATGTCAAAGTGTTAGGGGGTAAAATCCAATACTCCAAACAAACAGCGAGATTTAAGGTTGCTGGATTTGGGTGAATTACAGGCCCCTCGTTTATGGTGAGAAGTTACATGAACAGTAGTCGAGTTTTGGTTTTAGCACCGCAGAGGGATAGCACCGCAGAGGGACAGCAGGAGTGAACGAATGTTTCCTGGGACAGAAAGGAGAATTACAATCATTTTGGACCTGTCGACCAAAGGGACATCAGTGGAATAGTATACAGGAAGAGGTCTGTCTTGATGAAACAGTGCCGGCTTCTCCATGATTCTTTCTGCTTGGTTCTGAAGCACAACTTGTTCAGCTATCAGTTCTCTTAACAGGCAAAAATATCTAGATCTGTAATCCCCCATTAGTGTATGGGAGCTAGAAATATCTCCCTTTAGCATGCATTTGATGTGGTCTAGGAGGGTATGGCTCAGAGTACCTGCTAGAAGACTGTTCTGCACCAGGATATAGGGATGCAATTTGAGTTATTTTGATTTGCTTTGTCAGTATCCAAATTTTCATCACCAGCCTGCATAGTGGGCAAGACCGTGCCCCCCCCCCCCATAACTTGTCTGTTCAAGTTTGTAGTGTTCCTGGAGTTAGGCTGCCCCTGAAGGCCTGGATGGCTAAGAAAACTGCCATTAGTTCTGATTAAATTGCTGTTTTGCCTGCTGCCTGTCCCAAGCCTCTGGACTCTGACATGTTATAAGCAGGCCTCCCAGGCCCTAAGCTGTTAGCAGTTAAGGTTAGAGATGGCTCTGGTAGAATGAAATAAGCCTATGGATTGGTATGAACACTCTCATTTCAGCATAAAATATTATTTTTCAGGCGTGGCAACAGAGGAATCATGGTTTCTAGGGGCTGCAGATGTTGCACACAAGTGTTCATTAGGAACCAATGCAGCTTCCCACATGTAAAGCTTTGCCAAAGGAATCATAATTATGCATTAATCCATGTAACCTAAGGTGCCAAGGAATTCTTTTGCCGAAATGTTAAGCCTCATTTAGAGGTCTTTGAAGAATTGCAACAGAAATTCAACTTTGTCCTGAGGAAGAAAGGATTTTTGATGCATAGAATCTGTAAATAGTTCCAGAAAGGAGATTCTTGTGCTTGGTTGTAATTATAACTTCTGGAAATTGAGGATTAGAGCTAACATCTGAAAGCAATCCATGGTGATTTGCAAGTTTTTTTTCTAGGGGGATACACTGCCTGAATCAGAAAGTTGTCCACGTAAGGATCAATAGGGACACCTAGCATCCTGCAGTGAGCAATGACTACTGCTAGGCATTTGGTGAAAACCCTTGGAGCAGTAGATAAGCCAAATAGTAAGGCACAGAACTGATAATGCAATCACGCTGCCTGAAACATTAGGTACCTCCTGTGTTCCTGAGATATAGGAATATGAATGTGGACATCTTTTAGGTCCAGAAATTTCCCTAGTAATAACCAAAGTACACCAACCTCACCATCAAGACCCCTTGACAGATCTAGGGGAGCAACTGTTGTAACGTTAACCTTTTGAATTTTGGGACAGGATTTCCTCAAGGTTTAACAAACTACTTCTAGGAAAGGACTCAAAGTTCCCTTTTTTCTTAGTATGAGAAAAAGTGTTGAATAGAACCCTGCTCCCAATTCTTTTGAGGGCATCCTTTGAATGAAGCCCTGCAGAAGCAGAACGTTTAGGCTGGCAGCAGCAACTTTTCTTCCAAAAAAAAAAAAAAAAGTGTAATCCCTAGGAAGGATTTTTTTTTTTCAAAACTGAATAGCACAACTTTCGCTGATTTTTGATACCCATTTGTCCTAGGTTAAATATTTCCAAAGGTAGAAGAAAGCCGACACTGTCTTCCTGCTGGGGGTGGGGGTTGGTTGGGATGGAGGTGCTAAGCATAGTGAGAGCTGCTCCCAGGGTGTGGCAGGATCCTTGAATTTCTCCATACTTGACTGCTGCTCGGTTTGCCACTTCCTTTGCAGTCCTGATCTTTTCCCCTTAGTTTGTCTAGATTTGTTATACTTAGGGAGAAAAGAGCAAAGACTTGGAAGGGCAGTTCCTGTTTTATCTGGAAGTTGGAGATGTAGAAATTTCTTTGATAGATTTCATTTCTTTCCCTTTTTTATATATAGTGCAATTAGACACCTTTTCTAGCGGGAGTCCAAAAAGGAACTCATTGTCTGGGGAAGTATCAAAGAGCTCAGATTTAACATGGTCATTATAGAGACTCCGTCCTTATCCAGGTAACTGACTGCGGCCCTGCATTACATATCAACAGAATCATAGCCACATTTTAGTGAGTATGTGGACACCTGGAGAGAGGCATTATACAGGTCCTAGATCTCCCTCTCAAGGCTCTTATCTTGTATCTCCTGTCCCAGCATTCTGCTTTCCATCATTATTTGCTGCTGGTGGTGGGGATCTTGAATTCAAGCCCAAGAGCTCCCTTAGTAGATTCTGTAGACACTACTGACAGATTTACAACTGGATTTTTGTAATGGTGCTTACATGATTTTAACACCCTGAAGAAGCAATCTGGCTTCTATGAACATGGGGAAGGGGAGTCAAGGTACAGAGATATGTCCTCAAACACTTCCAAGACTATGAGTAGAATAGACTGGAGGAACTGCCAAAGGTCTAGTACTGGGAAAATTCAAAAGCTCTCTACAATGAGTTTGAGCCTTACAGAACTCACCAGACTTCTAAATGAATGCTTCCTTCATCCGGTGAAGGGTGTCACCAAAACGCAGACCTTCGGGGGGGGGGGGGTGAATCTGAGGATATGGTGTCATCAGAATCTTCAAAGGTCTCAGAGGGAAGATGTTCAACATAAGCCAATTCTTCCTATTCTAAGGAATCTGAATCTCTCTGGCAGGAGGGGAGCATCTATTTTTCTTTTCCCATGTGAGGTTCCCAGCACAGGATCCTTTCGAAGGGTGGATTGCCTGGTCTTCCTGAAATCCATAAAGTCCTTGGCCAGCCTAACCAAGTCCTGTGGAAGAGGAGGCAGTGGGCTGAGAGAGCAGTGGCTGGGGGAAACTGCAGGCTTCTTAGGTTTGAAAGCCTGGGCCTTACGGAAAGGGAAGGCCTCAGGTAGGGAGTGGGCAGCCAGGACCTCAATATGGTTCCCTGAGATCTCCTCCCTAATAACAGAGGTATAATCCCCTTACTTTCTAGGACTAACACATGGAAGTCAACAGCTGTAGCCTGCTCACTGACTTTGGGCCCAAATGACATCAGCCTGATGTCAGACTGCAAACTAGGGCCCT
This sequence comes from Protopterus annectens, assembly GCF_019279795.1. NCBI lineage: Eukaryota > Metazoa > Chordata > Ceratodontiformes > Protopteridae > Protopterus > Protopterus annectens. Next base: position 629,213,594 of record NC_056746.1, read on the forward strand.
TATTTATGGCCCCCAGAGGACTCCAGCCTAGAAGGCATCAGAAGGGGGCTGCAAAAGTGCCTCACCTGTGTCAGTAACATTACTTAGTCAAAGGCTTGGACACAGAAATTCCTCTGAAAAGTACAGTTTTGTACCTACCATAAATGTAGATGTCCGAGAGGTATGCATCTGCAGTCCTAACAAATGGGTTGTCCTGGCCTCAGGCAGCCCTTCGGTCAGCCGGATTCCAAAGTCTGGGTCTGGCCTCGGCTGATATCACACTTCACCCGACGTCATAGCTGCAGTTCAGCGGGTATAAAGGCATCAGCAGACGCCATTTTCCTCAGTGTTTCTTGCCCCAGATGCCAGGTGCCCTCTAGGAAGGCTAAATTTGGATAAATGCAAATGTTTCCAAACAATAGAGAGCAAATAGAAATAAACATGTATATACATATATACAAACAAATACACCATAATAGATTCCCCCAGCTAGCTACAAGATGGGCAAATACCCTAGGAGTACCACAGAGGGAAGGAGGGTGGGTAATCCTGACTGCAGATGCATACCTCTCGGACATCTACATTTATGGTAGGTACAAAACTGTACTATGTCCTTCAAGGATGCATCTGCAGTCCTAACAAATGGGTAGAATACCATAGCCAAACTGGGGAGGAGGCACTAAGAGTTTATGGTGTAGTTAAGATCCCTTGCAAAACAGCAGTGGCAAAACCTGCTCGGGATCTGGAGTATAAAGGTAGATTATAATGCTTGGCAAATGTATGCACGGAGCTCCAAGTAGCAGCCTCTAAAATGTCTTTGGTAGCCACTCCTCGTAAGAAAGCTGTAGTAGTGGCTGTAGCCCTTGTGGAGTGAGGTCTGATGTTTTCTGGAGTTGCCTTTCCATGAAAAGAGTAACAAAATCTAATGCAATTTCCTATCCATTTTGAGATTGTTTGTTTTGAAATTGCTTTTCCTTCCATTCCTGTTGCATATGCTACCAGAAGCTGGTCAGTTTTTCTATTGTTCTTGGTTCTGTCCAGGTAGTAGCGCAATTGTCTGTGTACATCCAAGGTATGCAGCAATCTTTCCCCTGTTCTGCGGGTTGGGGAAGAATGTTGGTAGGTGTATTGCTTGGTTTAATGATACCCTGGAGACCACCTTTGGCATAAAGGTAGGATTAGTTCTCATGGACACTCTATCCTGATGGAAGATAAGGAAGGGCTGTACTGCCATTAATGCCTGTAATTCAGAAACCCTTCTAGCTGAAGTGATTGCAAGCAGGAATGCAGTTTTCCAAGAGAAGTACTGTAATTCTGCTGTTGCTGCTGGTTCAAAAGGGGGGAGTGTCAACTTTTCTAACACAAAGTTCAAGTCCCATGTAGGCAATGGTGGTTTCCTTGGTGGCTTTACATTTTTAATTCCTCTGAGAAACTGCCTGAGTAGAGGTTGAGAAAAGACTGGAGGATCCATGTTGTATTCTGCTGAAATTGCCGATGCATGAATCTTAATGGAGGAGTAAGACAGACCATTGTGCAAAAGCTCTGCTAAGTATTCCAGGATGTTAGCTATGTTTGCCAATGATGCATCTACTCCTTTTGTTGCACTCCAAATGAGATATCTTTTCCATTTTGCTGAATAAGTTTTCCTTGTTGAGGGTCTGCGAGCCTCCAAGATAATGTCTTTAACCCTTTGAGATAAATCTGGATTATTTTTCCTTATGTAATGTTCCAAGCAGCTAGCTGCAGTGTTTTCAAGTTTGGATGCAGGATTTTGAAGTTGTTCTGTGTTAGCAGTAGAGGTAGTAGGGGTAGAGGCCATGTGTGTTCCCGGGACATACTCAGTAGCGGGTACCAATGTTGCCTCGGCCAATCTGGAGCTATCAAGATGATCCTCGGGTGATCTTCTTTGATCTTCAGTAGCACTTTGTGCATCAAAGGAAGAGGAGGTGGGAATGCATATGCTGTCAGGTTTTCCCAACTGAAGGATAGGGAGTCCACCTTCCAAGCAAGTGGGTGGTATGTCCTTGTGCAGAATTTTTTCAATTGGTGGTTGTGTGGGGATGCGAACAGGTCTATTTCTGGCAATCCCCATTTCCTTGTGATGGTTTTGAAGATGTCTGGATGCAGCATCCATTCGTGGGCATCCGTGGTGGTTCTGCTTAAGATGTCTGCTAGTATATTTTCTTTTCCTGGCACAAATATGTCTTGGAGCTGAATGTTGAGGCTCAGGGCCACATTCCAGAGGTCCATTGCCATCCGGCATAGAAGATATGAATGTGTGCCTCCCTGTTTGTTGATATACCACATAACTGTGGTGTTGTTCGTCCTTATCAGCAAATGACCCTGTTGAAGAAATGGTCTGAATGTCTGAATTGCCTGTTTTACTGCCAGCATCTCTTTTTGATTTATGTGTAGGTTCATCTGGTCTTGAGTCCATAAGCCTTGTATGCACTTGTCCACCATGTGTGCCCCCCAACCGAGGTCTGAGGCGTCCGTGGTGATAGACTGGCTTGGGTGAGGCCTGTGGAAGGGCAGTCCTTTGTTCAATTGACAGGCCTGGGCCCACCACTGGAATTCTTGCTTCAGGCATGGAATTATTGGAATTTGGGTTTCTAGGCTGTGCTTGTGCTGAGACCATAAATTCCTCAGGTACCATTGCAACTTCCTCATATGTAGTCTGGCATGTGGAACTAATATTATGCAGGATGCCATGTAACCCAGGGCTTGCAGGATTTTCCTTGCTGTAAGCTGGTTCTGCGTTGTTAATGCCATGAAATAGAGTGGTAGCTGCTTCTGTTTTTTTGCTGTGAGGAATGCCATCTGGTTTGATGTGTCCAGTTCTGCACCCAGGAAGGTTATCCTTTGGGATGGTATCAGCCTTGACTTTTTTGTGTTGACTGTGTATCCCAGCACTTACAGCAGATGAATAACCTTTTTCAAATCTTTTGTTAATTTGTCTTTGCTGTCCGCTTGTAACAGGCAGTCGTCCAGGTATGGATAAATTTGAATTCCCTGAAGCCTGCAATGAGCAATTACTGATGCCAGGCATTTCGTGAATACTCTGGGCGCAGTAGATAAGCCAAAAGGCAATGCTGAGAATTGATAATGCTCTGATCCTGCAAGAAATCTGAGGTATCTTCTGCAATTTGGTCGTATGGGGACGTGCAGGTATGCCTCCTTGAGATCCAGAGTCACCAGCCAAGACTCCTTGCCCAGCATGGGAAGAAGTTGCTGTAGGGTCAGCATTTTGAATTTTGGAACAATGAGATATGTGTTTAGAGCGGACAGGTCGAGGATAGGTCTCCATTGGTTTTCCTTTCTTGGTACTAGGAAAAGCCTTGAATAAAATCCTTGTCCTTGTTCCATAGCCGGTACCTTTTCTATAGCTCTCATCCTTAGTAAGTGGTCTATTTGCTGTAGAGCGTTTGTCCTTTGGTTTGGAGGTAGGTTTGGCATTCCTCTCTTCCTTGGAAGAGTATGGAAGTGAAACCTGTAGCCTTTGTCTATTGTCTGTAAAATCCATTTGTCTCCTGTAATGTAATGCCAATTTACTGAAAATAAGGCTAGCTTTCCGCCTAAGGGTGCTGCCAGTTGTTCCCTGGTAGGCGGTTTCAGAGCCAAGTCACTGTGATTGTCCTGTGGAAGTGGTAGTGGCTGGATCTGTGGCAGTAGTTCTCTGGCTATTAGGCTGCCACTGACGTCCCCTGTAGGCACCTCTGGATTGACCTCTGCCTCTAGGGAGTCTATTTCTGCTTCTCTGTGCTCTGGTGGTGTCTGGAAAGGACCAATTCTTGGAAGGCCAGTTCCTACTAAACCTCAGAGGCTGGACCTGTAAGAAATCCTTGACTGTCTGGACAGATTTAGCTTTTTCTTCCACCTTCTTCAACACTTGCTGTGTAGGGGAACCAAACAAACTGTGCTTTTCCATGGGAGCATCTAGAAGCTTTGACTTTACATGGTCTGGTAAGGATTGCTCTTTTAACCATGCATGCCTTCTGATCACTGTACCAGTCATAGCTGATCTAAAGGAAGCCTCCAGTGCATCATAGCCGCATTTTAAGGAATGATTACTGACCTGCTGAGTGTTATGCACCAAATCCTGAAGGGACTTATGGTCTAAAGGTTCAGGCGAGGACAGTTTTTTAGTGAGCTGATCTAACAGAAATTCCTGATACTGAATCATGTGGAATTGACAGTTTAAGACCCTAGCGAAAGAGTAGCAGAAGTATAAACTTTTTACCCCATCTCTCAATGCCCTAGATTCTCTTTCAGAGGGAGGGGTTTTGGCAGAGGCAGCTGCTACAGCTTTGGGGCCCTGTGAAATAGTTTCAGGATCTGCAATAGGAGCCTTATACAAATGATAATGTGTGTCCGAACCCTGTAGTATCTGTCGGGCTTAGCAGGGGCCGGAGGCAGTGAGTCAGGGGCAGTACAAGCATCATTAAATGCATCATCCACAACTGTAAGTACTGGAGGAATAGCTAAAGGCCTATGCTGTGGTAAATGTAAAAGGTCCTAAGCCTTTTCCTAGAGTCTGAAAAATCCTGGCCCTGCCATTGAAATTGTTCCCTCATAGCATGCAAGGTTTCCCCAAAAGAAAATTCCTCAGGAGGAGAGGCAGAAGGTATGGAATCCTCTGCATCAGAGTCCTCATATGGAGAATAAGGGCCCTCTGGAGGATTTGTATTTTCTGAATCATCAGAGGAATAATCTGAAGAAACTGGCTCGGGGGCTCTGCTCTAAGCCTCTTCTCTGGAGGTGGGTGAGAGGCCCTGTCAGGGTGAGACTGGGTTCCCCTGATCAAAGAAATGAGATCCTCTGCTAGACTAAGCATTTGAGTACTAGAGCTAGGCCTGTGAGAGGGGGCTTTAGCAGGCACGGCCTTTGAAGATTTAGCTGCTTTAGCCCTGGCAAAAGCCTTAATTGACATGGATGCAGGGGGCCTAGCAGCTCCACGTGCAGGAGTAGATACATCTAAGGGGATAGTATCTGATAAATCCTGAGAAACTGTAAGAGCAGGTGGATTTTCTGTAGCAGATTCAGCCATGCTGGAAGAGGCCTCAGTAGAAGGAGGCATGCTTTCGGCCGAAGGAAGAACCGCGGACTCGGTTTCGGCCGAAACCGAGACACTCGCGGTTGGCTTAACCGCGGTTTCGACCGAAACCGCGGACCGCGAGTGTCGGTCCTTTTCCTTACGCTTTTTAGCTAATTGTGAAGTCGGAGTCTCCGACGGCATGATATAAGCAAAAGCGGAGCCGAAAAACTCCTCTGCAAACTCCGACCGACGTCCAAGTGTCCGTCGGTTGAAGGAAGCACAGGCTAGACAAGCTGCTACGTCGTGGTCTGGGCCTAAACAAGGTAGGCAGTAAGAGTGGAAATCTTTATGAGGTATTTGTTTCCCACAAGTTAAACAGTTATTCACTTTTTCTGACATCGGCTGAGGCAAGAAAGAGTCCCCAATGGGGTACTTAGCTTTTTAGAAGTCTTCGGTAGTAGCAATCTCTGGTTCTGACCGACCGGCACTTGCGAACAGCTTCTGCTTCGGGCGCCACGCGGCAAGAAAGACTGAGGAAAATGGCGTCGGCTGATGCCTTTATACACGCTGAACTGCAGCTATGACGTCGGGTGAAGTGCGACATCAGCCGAGGCCAGACCCAGACTTTGGAATCCGGCCGACCGAAGGGCTGCCTGAGGCCAGGACAACCCATTTGTTAGGACTGCAGATGCATCCTTGAAGGACATCCCCTTCATCCCAATATCCACATCCGTCAGGTATTTATCGGAAGCTGAGACATTCAACAGGCCAGCCTTACTGGAATCCTGGCTAGACTCTATCTGTAACTGAAGGAACTTGGTCTATGCTTAATGGTTTTGGAATAGAAACTCTTCCAATACTGGCAATTAGCAATGTCATGTTGAGGATATAGACAAAACAACCAATGTGAATGAAAATCTTTGTGGGGAATCTGCTTCCCACAGGAAAAAACATTAATATCTTTTTTTTTTGAAAGTAAACAAGAAAAAAATATTCCCAGCTGGGTACTTACCTGAAGGCATCTGAACTCTGGTAATTCAAGCCAACCGATGAAATGAAAACACAAGATAAAACCAGTGTTAATCATTAGAATCCATGTCAATAAAGAACTGAAAATGGCACTAGCTGACACATGCTTTATACTCAGATGTCTGGAAATCAGCCTGTATAGACGTCTGCCAACAGGGGGAAGGTGAAAGACTTCTGGCAATCAGGCCCGCTGCAGCCTCCTGCATGGCAAGAAAAGAACCAGTACAAGCATCACACAAGTACTGCAGCTTATTCAGTTTTAAGCAGAAGTAAACCGTGTTAAACCATCTAGTGCCTCTGCAAAATACTTCAAGGAGAAAACAATCAAGTGAACCAAGCATAACTAACCCACCATTAATCTCAAATCACGGTACTAACAATGATATGGCTTTAGGTTTACTGAACTGAATTCAAGACCAATAATGTGTTAACTGTAAGTATTATAAATACACTTGGTTCACTGAACTGTTTTGTCCTTGTAGAGAATTATATTTTTAAGTGTGTATAAAACACAAAGTAATAAACTACAGGACTGATGTATGAAAACTGTGCTAGAAGAAGCAACACACTTTTTCATGGCTCAAACAAACAAATAAAGGGGGAAAATGGTTCTTAAACATACTTTCGAACATGAAGGAAATGTGGCCAGCTTGGTGGCACACAGGGATGAAGCCCCGACTGTGACCCAGATTGCCGGAATTCAGTACAGTCTTGGGCACTGGAATGGCAGAACAAAGGGAAATGGAAGTGAGTGGCACATGCCAACTCCCTCACCCTCGGAGGGGGAGATGTTTTTTGGTCAGCTAAATTACTTTAGCATCAAGTCTCAGATGTCAGCAGCTGTGGACAGAGAGGACATGGCTTGTTACTCTCCAGCCAGTGGCAGTAGCCACTGTAACATGTGTGAAGCAGCATGCAGGAGATCCCTCTGGTGATTCAAATGTTCATCTTAACCACCACATGGTGAGGTTCGGGCCTACAGAAATGCATTCAGTTTTTGTGCCAGTGAGGGCACAAGTTACCCTTATGCTACATGTTTAACAGCCGTGCCACAAAGCTCTTGCCCCTGAACCATAGTGGGGGAACAATGGGACAAGTCCACCTGGAAGAGGCTGAATGGTCAACAGGAACTGGGTAAAAAGATATAGAAAAAAAATGAGGTAAATAAGTAACACTAAGGAAATGAGAAAAGGAAAGGAAGGACAACATTACTAAATAAAGGCAGTAGAACATAGGAAACAGCGTAACAAAAAGGCCATAAAAGACATGCAAGCAAAGAAAACAAATAGATAAGCTTAAAAGAATGAATGTGGTTGAGTGGAAAAGGAAAAAACAATTCTAATACATCAATACTCGACAGTATTCACAAAGGGTAGGAGAGAGTGAGATTTATCATAACCATTCAGTAGAAATGCCTCACAAATGGGGACAATCCCAGTCCTTTTACACAAGTACGTTATTTTGCTATCTAAACGTGATGCTGAATAAGGCAAAGGACCTGCTGCAACTCACTTTAGAACTCTTACAGAACAAACATCAGAAAGTACAGTTTTGTACCTACCATAAATGTAGATGTCCGATAGGAATGCATCTGCAGTCCTTACAAATGGGTTGTCCTGTCGTCAGGCAGCCCTTCGGTCGGCCGGATTCCAAAGTCTGGGTCTGGCCTCGGCTGGTGTCGCACTTCACCCGACGTCATAGCTGCAGTTATTCGGGTATAAAGGCATCAGTCGACGCCATTTTCCTCAGTGTTTCTTGCCCCAGATGCCAGGTGCCCTCTAGGAAGGCTAAATTTGGATAAATGCAAATGGTTCCAAATAGTAGAGAGCAAACAAAAAATAAGCATGTATGTACATATATACAAACAAATACACCATAATAGATTCCCCCAGCTAGCTACAAGATGGGCAATTACCCTGGGAGTACCACAGAGGGGAAGGTGGGTGGGTAATCCTGACTGCAGATGCATTCCTATCGGACATCTACATTTATGGTAGGTACAAAACTGTACTATGTCCTTCAAGGATGCATCTGCAGTCCTTACAAATGGGTAGAATACCATAGCCAAACTGGGGGAGGAGGAGAAATGAAATTATGGTGTAGTTAAGATCCCTTGCAAAACAGCAGTGGCAAAACCTGCTCGGGATCTAGAGTATAAAGGTAAATTATAATGCTTGGCAAATGTATGCACGGAGCTCCAAGTAGCAGCCTCTAAAATGTCTTTGGTAGCCACTCCTCGTAGAAAAGCTGTGGTAGTGGCTGTAGCCCTTGTAGAGTGCGGCCTGATGTTTTGTGGAGTTTTCTTCCCATGGTAGGAGTAACAAAATCTAATGCAATTTCCTATCCACTTAGAGATTGTCTGTTTTGAAATTGCTTTTCCTTCCATTCCTGTTGCATATGCTACCAGTAGCTGGTCAGTTTTTCTATTGCCCTTGATCCTGTCCAGGTAGTAGCGTAATTGTCTATGCACATCCAAGGAATGCAACAGTCTTTCTCCCCTGTTCTGTGGGTTGGGGAAGAATGTAGGTAGGTGGATAGCCTGATTCAAAGATACTCTGGAGACCACCTTAGGCATAAAAGTAGGATTTGTTCTCATGGACACTATCTTGATGGAAGATCAGGAAGGGCTGTACTGCCATTAATGCCTGTAGCTCAGATACCCTTCTTGCTGAAGTGATTGCCAGCAGGAAAGCAGTTTTCCATGATAAATATTGTAATTCTGCTGTTGCTGCTGGTTCGAAAGGAGGGAGTGTCAATTTTTCTAGCACAAAGTTCAAGTCCCATGCTGGCAATGGTGGTTTCCTAGGTGGTTTTACATTTTTAATTCCTCTCAGAAACTGCCTGAGCAGAGGATGTGAGAAGACTGGAGGATCCAAGTTGTATTCTGCTGAAATAGTTGATGCATGAATCTTAATGGAAGAATAGGACAGGCCTTTGTGGAAGAGCTCTGCCAAGTATTCCAGGATGTTGGCTATGTTTACCAGTGACACATCTTTTCCTTTTGCAGTACTCCAGATGAAATATCTTTTCCATTTTGCTGAATAATTTTTTCTTGTTGAGGGTCTGCGAGCCTCCAAGATAATGTCTTTAACCCTTTGGGATAAATTTGGGTTATTTGTTCTTATGCAATGTTCCAGGCAGTCAGCTGCAGTGTTTTCAGGTTTGAATGCAGGGTGTTGTAGTTGTTCTGTGTTAACAGCAAGGGAACAAGGGGTAGGGGCCATATTTGTTCCCGAGACATGCTCCTCAGCAATGGGTACCAATGTTGTCTTGGCCAGTCTGGAGCTATCAGAATGATCCTTGGACGGTCCTCTTTGATCTTCAATAGCACCTTGTGCATCAAAGGAAGTGGTAGGAATGCATATGCTGTCAGGTTTTTCCAACTGAAAGATAGGGAGTCCACCTTCCAAGCAAGTGGGTGGTACGTCCTTGTGCAGAATTTCTTTAGTTGGTGATTGCATGGGGATGCAAATAAGTCTATTTGTGGGAGTCCCCATTTTCTTGTTATGGCTTTGAAGATGTCCGGATGCAGCATCCATTCGTGGGCATCCGTGGTAGTTCTGCTTAGTATGTCTGCTAGAATGTTTTCTTTTCCTGGTACAAAAATTGCTTGTAACTGAATGTTGTAACTCAGGGCCACATTCCAGAGGTCCATTGCCATCCGGCATAGAGGGTACGAATGTGTGCCTCCCTGTTTGTTGATGTACCACATAACTGTGGTATTGTCTGTCCTTATCAACAGTTGACCTTGTCGAAGAAATGGTCTGAATGTCTGAATTGCCAGTTTTACTGCCAGCATTTCCTTTTGATTTATGTGTAGGTGCAGCTGGTCTTGAGTCCATAAACCTTGTATGCACTTGTCCAGCATGTGTGCCCCCCAACCGAGGTCTGAGGCGTCCGTTGTGATGGTTTGGCTTGGTTGAGCGTTGTGGAAGGGCAATCCTTTGTTTGACTGACGGGCCTGAGTCCACCATTGGAATTCTTGCTTCAGGCATGGAATTATTGGAATTTGGATTTCTAGGCTGTGCTTGTGCTGAGACCATAAATTCCTTAGGTACCACTGTAACTTTCTCATTCTCATATGCAGTCTGGCATGTGGAACCAATATTATGCAGGATGCCATGAAACCCAAGGCTTGCAGGACTTTTCTTGCTGTTAGATGGTTCTGCTTTGTTAATGCCAAGAAGTAGAGAGGGAGTTGCTCCTGTTTTTCTACTGTTAGGAATGCCATTTGTCTCTATGTGTCCAGCTCTGCACCCAAAAAGGTTATCCTTTGGGATGGTATCAGCCTTGACTTTTTTATATTGACTGTGTATCCCAGGGCTTGTAGTAGGTAAATGACCCTTTTCAAGTCTTCTGCTAGCTTGTTTTTGTGGTCCGCTTGTATCAGGCAGTCGTCCAGGTAAGGGTAGATTTGGATTCCCTGAAGCCTGCAATGAGCAATTACTGATGCCAGGCATTTCGTGAACACTCTGGGCGCAGTAGATAAGCCAAAGGGCAATGCTGAGAATTGATAATGCTCTGATCCTGCAAGAAATCTGAGGTATCTTCTGCAATTTGGTCGTATGGGGACGTGCAGGTATGCCTCCTTGAGAGCTAGAGTTACCAGCCAAGACTCCTTGCCCAGCATGGGAAGAAGCTGCTGTAGGGTCAGCATTTTGAATTTTGGAACAATGAGGAAGGTGTTTAAAGCGGACAGGTCGAGAATAGGTCTCCATTTGCTTTCTTTTCTTGGTACCAGGAAGAGTCTGGAGTAAAATCCCTGTCCTTGCTCCATAGATGGTACCTTTTCCACAGCTCTCATCCTTAATAACTGAGTTATTTGTTTTAGAGCTTCTGCCTTTTGATTTGGAGGTAGGTTTGGCATTCCTCTCTTCCCTGGTAAAGTATGGAAGTGAAACCTGTAACCTTGGTCTATTGTCTGCAAAATCCACTTGTCTCTTGTGATGTAATGCCAGTTTACTGAAAATAAAGCTAGCTTCCCGCCCAAGGGTGCTTCTAGTTGTTCCCTGGTAGGCGGTGCTAGAGCCAAGTCACTGTGATTGTCCTGTAGTTGTATTGGTGGCTGTGTCTGTGGCTGCACCTCGCTGGTTGTTACCCTGCCACTGGCGTCCCCTGTAGGCACCCCTGGATTGACTTCTGCCTCTTGAACGCCTATTCCTGCCTCTCTGAGCTCTGGAGGAGTCTGGAAGGGACCAATTCTTGGAGGGCCAATTCCTGCTAAACCTTGGAGGTTGGACCTGTAAGAAATCTTTCACTGTTTGGACAGATTTTGCCTTCTCTTCCATCTTCTTCAGCACCTGTTGTGCAGGAGAGCCAAACAAATTGATCTTGTCCATGGGAGCATCGAGTAGTTTTGATTTAACATGGTCTGGTAAGGCCTGCTCTTTTAACCATGCATGCCTTCTGATAACTGTGCCAGTCATGGCTGATCTAAAGGAAGCCTCCAGTGCATCACAGCCGCATTTTAAGGAATGGTTACTGACTTGCTGAATGTTATGTACCATTTCCTGAACAGATTTTTTGTCTAATGGTTCATCCGAGGACAGCTTTTTGGTTAACTGGTCTAGCATAAATTCTTGATACTGGATCATGTGGAATTGACAGTTCAAGGCCCTAGCTGAAAGAGTAGCAGAAGTGTAAACTTTTTTACCCCATCTCTCTAAGGACCTGGATTCCCTTTCAGAGGGGAGGGGTTTTTTGGTAGAGGTAGCTGCTACAGCCTTAGGACCCTGGGAGATCGTCTCGGGATCTGCAAAAGGAGCCTTATACAAATGGTAATGCGTGTCCGGGACCCTGTAGTACCTATCGGGCTTAGCAGGGGCCGGAGGTAGTGAATCAGGAGCAGTACAAGCATCATTAAATGCATCATCTACAACAGAGAGAACTGGAGGTATGGCTAAAGGCCTATGTTGTGGTAAATGCAGAAAAGTTCTAAGCCTTTTTCTAGAGTCTGAAAAATCCTGGCCCTGCCACTGAAATTGTTCCCTCATAGCATGCAAGGTTTCCCCAAAGGAAAATTCCTCAGGCGGAGAGGCAGAAGGAATGGACTCTTCAGCATCAGAGTCTTCATAAGGGGAGAAGGAAGCCTCTGGAGGGTTTGTATTATGTGAATCATCAGAGGAATCATCTGTAGAAACTGGCTCAGGGGGCTCTGCTCTAGGCCTCTTCTCTGGAGGTGGGTGAGAGGCCCTGTCTGGTTGAGGTTGGGATCCCCGGATTAAAGAAATGAGATCCTCTGCTAGACTAAGTATTTGTGAACTAGAGCTAGGCCTGTGAGAGGGGGTCTTAGCAGGCACAGATTTAGTAGTTTTAGCTGCTTTAGCCCTGGCAAAGGCCTTAATGGACATGGATGCAGGTGGCCTAGCAGCTCCACGTGCAGGGGTAGAGATATCCAAGGGAATAGTGTCAGATAATTCCTGAGAAACTGCAAGAGCAGGAGGGATTTCAGAAGCCGATTCCACCAGGTTGGAAGAGGCCTCGGAAGGAGGTAAGTTTTCGGCTGAAGGAAGAACCGCTTGCTCGGTTTCAGCCGAAACCGAGACACTCGCGGTTGGCTTAACCGTGGTTTCGGCCGAAACCACAGACCGCGAGTGTCGGTCCTTTTCCTTGCGGTTTTTAGATATTTGCGTAGTCGGAGGATCCGACGGCATAATGTAAGCAAAATCGGAGCCGAAAAACTCCTCAGCAAATTCCGACCGACGTCTAAGCGTCCGTCAGTTAAAAGAAGCACAGGCTAGACAAGCTGCTACGTCGTGGTCTGGGTCTAAACAAGGTAAGCAGTAAGAGTGGAAATCTTTATGAGGTATTTGTTTCCCACAAGTTAAACAGTTATTCACTTTTTCTGACATCGGCTGAGGCAAGAAAGAGTCCCCAACGGGGTACTTAGCTTTTTAGAAGTCTTCGGTAATAGTAGAAGTATTCGGTAGTAGTAATCTCTGGTTCTGACCGACCGGCACTTGCGAACAGCTTCTGCTTCGGGTGCCACGCGGCAAGAAAGACTGAGGAAAATGGCGTCGGCTGATGCCTTTATACCCGAATAACTGCAGCTATGACGTCGGGTGAAGTGCGACACCAGCCGAGGCCAGACCCAGACTTTGGAATCCGGCCGACCGAAGGGCTGCCTGACGACAGGACAACCCATTTGTAAGGACTGCAGATGCATCCTTGAAGGACATCGATTAATATCAAACAAATCACAGGAGAATGGTAAGGTTCTTGAAAGACTGACCAAGACAGCTGGTCATTCATCTTCACAAACATGACAGTATAACAATCCACAAACTATCAACTCTATGGTATTAGCTGTACGAAAAATCAAGGAATCTCTGCTGAAGGAAAGAATTCTGGAATACCTGAAGGCCACTGAGAACACTGGGCGCAAGGGAACACAGATTCCATGCAGATGATCAAGCTAGAAAAAGCTATCAGTTATCTCTGAGTGGGCAACCAGGACAGTAGACAAGAAAGGGAGTAAAACATGCCTATGTAGACTTTAGCAAAAAATATCTTGTGGTACCATTAAAAAGTTCAGAGAACAAATTACTGATTTGATTTACATCAGCAGGGAGGTAGTATGGTTAAAACTCTGGATACAAAGAACACAGCACTCCATTCAGAAGAAAACATAGTTCCCTGTGGAAGTGGAGTAGCATGAAAATATGTGATTGTCTAGCTCTTCATTTCCAAATCTTCTGCAATACCACAAACAGAAATCTAAAAGCATGCCTTTGTGCTGATGACAAACTCAAGAAGACGGTACCCTCTTAATCAGACCTCCCTTCAAAACTGCAGGTGCTGCTACCTAGATCCCCACCTGCTTGCTGAAGTAAAAAAACATCAGTCATTACTAGAATTCAAAACCGTCCTAAAAGACTACTTGCACAAGGAAGTAGACTGCAATTTTTTTAGCGGCACTGTTTACCCAAGTTTTCTTGCAAGGTTGATTTCTTCCCATGATTGTAAAGCTACGCAAAAATCACATTGTTGAGCCTTTCCACTGTATTTTTTCTTCTTCTCAACAACTGCATTTAATACTATGTACACTTTAACATTACTGTGCATATATGTAAAATATATACCTCTACATATAACTATGACTATGTTTTACTGCTTACTGTCTTCTGTACTTCTGTCTACTTATGCCTTAGTCATGACTGAAAAGGGTCAGCAGACCAGCTCACCCACCCAGTTATCAAAAGAATAAATAAGTAGAAAGATATGCTGGCCTGTTGAAACAAAGGAAGCATAAAGAGAGACTCTCTACAGTCTAAAACATGACATCATAAAAGCAATGAAAACAGAATATATGGGAAACAGGGAGCACATAAATGGAGGAAAAACATAGAAAAGATGTCGAAATTGATTTGGGGTATTCATATCATATGAATTGAAGGCAAACAAGTGAAGCAACAAAGAAGGCTGGTGGGGACTGGGAAGCACAGGAAAAAGCATGACATAGGAAACAAAAGTTATTTAAAGCATACATTTGTTAATATCCCAAAACACTGCTGTGTGCAACTCTGGATATCTCAATGTTATTAGGATGAGGGCAGCACAAAGGTTTGTCAGACGAGAGCAACACAAATGCTGCCCAACCTCCAGAAGAAACTTAATTGTGTAAACGCTTGAGTAAAAGAGGATGGGGAGAGAAGTTCCACAAGGAATTCCAAAGACCAAATGAATATCAGTTTTCAAAGGTACATGACAAAAAGATGGGTTACACTTTGAACTTAACATAAAAAGTGGATCTGTTGCAAGAAAGTATGGCCATTACAAAAAAAAATAAAATAAAATATACCAAAAAGTACAGCTGTGTAAGAACTTAACAGTAACAGTAGATGTCCTACTAATCACTGTTGCAGTACTCTTAACATTTGGGGGTTTTGACCGCTGTCATCTAGCTAGGGTACAAAAGCTTTACCTTCCCTTGGTGGATTTTTACTCTATGGGCACAGAAAGCCTATACAAAAGGTTCTGAGGTCTCAAGCTTTACTTTCTTTTTTCCTCCTACCTGTGCACATCCATGAGCTCTGTAAACAAATGAGCACTGTGACTTGTTTTCCACTGTATGCATGTATTGTTCAAAAATGGGAATCTCCTAGTGTAGCTTTACTTGACTACCTCCCCTGCATATAAAAAAAGTCTGTCTTCAGACAAAGAAGAATGGGGACTGTTCACATTTATCAAGTATATGAGCCTCTTATAAGCAGGCACTATAAACCTTTTTTTGTCACATAAGAAAATATTAGCCTTTCATATTTTAGGTCAGGAGATAAGCCCTATAAAAGTGGGCACAGCCTCTCATATTACATGTGAAAGACTGGAAAAAAGTTCTGTAATAAAGCTTTCAAAAAATATGTCCTCCACTGATGCAGACACTGCCTCTCATTTTACATGCATTACAAAACATATTAATAAAGTCTGATGAGAGCCCAGTAAAAACATGCATTTTTAAATATAAAAGTGTAAAGCACTCTATTAGATGGACCTGATGAGGCTCAGGCGAAAGTCTTTTCTTAAATATAGATCTATAATTGTAGCTCATAGTGTGTTGTCAAGTTTTGTTTGTTAGAAGTTAAAAATAAAAATAAAACCGTTTTGTTAGGAGTTTTTCTCCCCTGGCCTTCACTGAAAATGGACATGTATTCAGTCGGACTATCCCGGTCAACAAATGTAAAATAAATAAATAACTAAGAATGAGGATCACAGGCTGCTGAGCTGGTAAACACTCATTGATCTTTCAGGAATATTCAAATAAGGGACTAACCTTTAAGCATTGGGATTGGCTCTTCTTTTCTCTTTTTTCATCTCCAAGATTTTCCTCCAATCAGCTCCCATGGACCTTCCCACCATAGTCTAACTGCCTTTAAATAACTGACCTGTTGAATGTAATGTATTAGAACAAAAACACTCCTCCATCTACCCTACCTAACTGAATAAATGACTGGAAACCTTAACAAGGGGTCTTTATTCCTCCCACAGGGAGAGTATCAGAGAGAGTGGCTCCTAGATCTGCTAGCTGATTTATCTGGAATAATCCCTTATACTCTGTTTCATGTCAGTCCTGTCACCCTCTGGGTCACAGGTGGGATACCAGAGTTCACTCAAGCCCTCTGGATTACCTCTGTTTTCTGTCTTCCAAGCTAAAGGAGATGGGATACTGGTGCAGATCTGAGGAAGTTGGTAGTTTTTGGAGGAAGCAAAAAGGTCTATCTGTGGTGTGCCTCACTGGTGCCTGATTGTTCTAAAGACCTATCTGTTCAGGGTCCATTTGGAAGGGTCTTCCAGAGACCTGCCTAAGGAGTCCGCCAGCACATTCTCCTGTGAGGGAATGTATGCAGCTGTGAGCATCATGTTCATTTGTGTGGCTAAGTGCCATGCCTCCAGAGATAAAATGCACAATGGGTAAAACTTTATGCCCTCCTATTTGTTTAAACACCACATAACTGTGGTATCTTCTGTATACACCGTGTGTGCGCCTGGTTTCCATCGTGGGAGAAGATCTGCAGTACCTGCAGAAGAGCCGTCATTTCTTTCAAGTTGTGATGTTCCTTCAAGAGAGGAGAAGCCCATTTACTCTGCGCTCAGTGAGATCCTGTCCATGTCCACTATGCCCTGTCCAAGGCATGTGTGTGAAGAACTTGGTTGGGTGGGGCTGGGGTGAAAGGAAGACCTAGGTTGAGCGTGGCCTTCTCCCAAAAGTAAGCCTCCTTTTTGAGGAAAGGTAGGTGAGGGATCAGTAAGTCCAGGGGGTGTTGGGACCACACGGATTTCAGGTACAACACTGAACTTTCCTCACATGTAGTCTGGCTAGAAGAAGCAATGGGATGATAGCCTCCATGAAACCCAAGGCCCTAAGAATCTCTATCTTACTGTGTAGTGTGACACTGAGTACAGGTTTTGGAAGAAGATGGCCAGACTGTGAACTTTTTTCCTAAGGGAGAAAAGCATCCATTTTGTGTGTGTCTAGTCTGCAACCCAGAAAATCTATATCCTGAGTTGGTGTGAAATGGGATTTTTTGAACTCGACTGTGAATCCCAGGATTATCAGGAGATGTAATGTACATACTCAAGAAGGATGTCCATGGAGATAGCTTGGATCAGTATGTTGTCCATGTCAGGGAAAACTTGAATTCCCTGTGTACAGTAGAAAACCATCACTGGAGCTAGACATTCTGTGTAAAAAAAAAATCATAAAATCTTGGTGCTGTAGAAAGGTCAAGGGCAAAACAGTAAACTGAAAATGCAATGAACCAGAGAATAATCAGAGACATTTTCTGCAAGAGGGAAAAATGGGAAAGTGAAGGTATGCATCCTTTAGGTTTAGAGACACCAGAAAGGTATGAGGAAGAATAAAAAGGAGGAGGGTGTGAAGAGAGAGAGAGAGAGCATTCTGAAAAGCAGGGACTTTCAAGAAAGTGTTTAGAAGAGAGCTCCAAAATGGGTCTCCATTGTCCTTCCTTCCTTGGTACCAGAAAGATTCTGGAATAGAAACATTTTCCTGTGAAGGACACTGGTACTCTTTCAATGGTGCCCTGATCTATTAAGTCTTGAATAATACGATACAGCAATGGAAGCTGGTTGAGTAGTGGAAGAGACAGGCCTTTTAGAGACTGAATGCTTTCCCAAGATATGGCATAGCCTTCTTTGATGATGGTCAGAACCCATTTCTCTGTAGTTATTTTCCAAAAGGGAATAGACAAATTCTTCTGGATAGAGGAGTAGAGGGGAGGGATAAATGGGAAGATAGTAACAGGTTTTTGCCTCCCAAAAGGGGATTTCCTATGCGTCTTTTTTGGAATTTTCTTGGCATTTTCCCTTGTTTTGTGAGTCGACCTAGTACCCTCTTAACAAAAGAGGTAGACTTAGCTGGGTAGTTTTTATGGTATCTAGGGACTGTACAAAGTAGAATTTTTCTACAGTCTTTCATAGTTTTGCCTTCTCTTGCAGGGTTTTGAAGAGACTGGCAAGCCTGTGAACCAAACGAGATCTTTGTCTTTGTCTAAGGGCAAATCTAGGATTTTAGATTTTAAGTCCTCAGGGATGGGCTGACTGTGCAGCCATGCATACTGTCTGATGAATAAGGCTGTGGCAGCAATCATGAAAGTGGCATCCACAGCATCATAACTGCATTTTATGCTGTGTCTGGCTATTTGTATAGTTTGAGACAGTAAACTCTACATTTGCTGCTTAGAATCTCCTGACTGAAATAACCTTTTGCAAAGAATGAGTACAGACAGCAAGTATTTGGTCATTTGTGTGGTAGTTAATTACTCTGAAAGCTAGGGTGAAAAAAGTGAAAACCTTCTTTCTCCAGCTATCTATAGCCCTACTTTCCTTGTCTGTCGGTAGGACGTTAGAACTGGGGAGCAGCTGAAATGACTTATCTGAGGAAAGAGACTGCATCTGGGTCAGCCAGAGGATTCTTACACAGGTAATTAAGATAAGTGGGTATCTTATAGAACCTGTCTGGTGTTGGTGTTTTGAGAATCAGAAACTAAAGATGTTGACTGGAAGGTATCCTGGTATGCCTCTAGTATGGGAGAAAATGGAGAAGCAGCTGGTGTGCCCATTTCCAGAAGGCTATACTATCTCTCTTGTACAACAGAGACTTCCTTTGCCATTCAAAGTGCCTCACCATGTTCTGAATAGTTTTTGCAAAAGAGGCCTCCTCAATGGGAGACTCTGGAAAAAGGGAATCCTCTTCATCTGAAGAGAGCTGTCCTGGAAAATGCATTTGTGAGGAGTAATCTAGAGAATGGTCAGGTCTGCATCCTGTCCGCTTCAGAGGAAGAAGAATCTAGGGTATGATTTTCTGGTGTGGCCTGTGGAAGCTGCGTCACAGAAGCTTCTTTTGCCTTAGAAGCTGTAGGGGAGGTTGTATGCCTATTTTTGCTTCTTTTTAGACATGACATCTGCCTAAATGAATCTCAAAGTTTCGGAACTTTAGCATACTTCTAAGTACCTAGAACCTCTTCCAGGATTTGACGGACTATATGTGGTCCCTCAGAAATAAGGAGTAGTTCATTCGAGGTAACTACAGCCTGCAAGGTCTCTGGAGCCATACTGGCCTCCAAAGGGGTCTTGGTAGTGGGCAACTGAGAGGATATCCGATGTACTGTGGGTTTTGAAACTCAGTGGTTACTTCCGACTCAGACATGTTAAGACTGCAAACAGTCTCGGGATCTCTTTAGTTTCTTCTTTGGCAGAAGGGTGATGTCAGATGCTGGGGATTCCAAATCTTACTTTGGGCCAGGCATTTTAGACAATGTGTTTCAATGAACATAAAGCCTTGACCCAAGGGTTTTTAGAACAAATGACTGGCAAATACAGCAGGCTTTGTGGTTATGTTTCAGGCCTAAACAAAAAAGGAACTTACTAAAAGTCCTTGTATGAAATCTGCCTACCACATTCACACTTACCCTTCCTAGCTGACATCTAACAAATTTTTTTAACATAGTCCAAATTACAAAAAAGAAAGGTTCCCGATGGGGCACTTATCTGAAAAAAAATGAACAAGTGAAGCAATGGTACCAATGACTCAACAAAGAACAGTCTGACAAATGCACAACTTGCGCTTGGGCTGGCAGTGAGATAGTCTGAGGTACTTGTGCCTATGTCGGCCTATATACCCTGATGCATACAAGCAGAGGTCACACATCGGATGTATGCCAGCAGATGAAAACCCCCTATGTTAAGAATACTGCAACAGCATTTCAGTCAGGGCATCAATATTTCTAGCAAACACAGAACTTAACTAATTTAAACCTAAAGCACTTTTTTGTACACTTCCAGTTAACACCCATAGTTCCTTATGGTGTCCAGACTTTTTTTTTTTTTTTTTGAGACTTGCTTCCTTAACTAACTGACCTACTGGCTAATAATAGGCAGTATAAGAAAGGGCCAGAAGTATTTAACAAATTGCCACCAAGATTGTTAATCCAGGATGTCTTACAGTACGGAAATGCATCAATGTTTGCCACTTATTATTCATATTTATGTTCATATTTTCAAAACTGAGTGATCTGTATGCTATTGAGATACTGTGTGAAATGTCACGGTAGGAAACTGGAAAGGTCACTATCAATGTCCATTCTGGAGATGCTGCTAGTTTTTGGCTAGCAATTATGAAAAAAAGCAATATTTCCATATGTACTTTATTTCAAAAAACAAGTGAAAACTACTGCATGGCATCAGGTGAAACTTTAGCTCATCAGCATCAACTCCCTTTTGTCCCTCCCCTCCCCCATTTTTACATGGGGTTGGGATTTTGCGTCAACTGTCGCCATCTCTCTTTATTCAATGCAACACTCCTACCCTTCTTTGATACTCATATATCTGACTATCTCACACAATCCATCCACCTCTTTTGCTGAAAGCCCTCATTTCCTCTAGCCTTCTTCTTCCTATCTGTCCCAATTCATCTTCATCAGACAGTTTTGTGCTTTTCTGCACATGTGCCCAAACTACCGTAATGTGTTCTCTTTTACCTGTCTGGAATTGGAGCTACTCTGGCTTCTGCTCTTATATTTTCATATGTTTTTTGTCCCGCAGTGCGCATCCTACCACCTGTCTCAAGCACTTCATCACCATCACCTCTAGCTTCCACAACTGATCTGCCTTTAATGTCGAGGTTTCTGTACCACATAGTAGTACTGGCTGCACTAGTTTGGTACACCTGATTTTTCAGCATCATTGGCATTTTTCTGTCATACACTATCCAAGAACACTGTGCCACTTGGATGCAGCCACTACAATTCTGACATCCTCATTCAGAATTCCCTTCTCCTCAAGCATCCCAACAAAAAACTTGAAGCTGCTAACCTGTTCCACTATTTTCCCTTCTATCTCAGTTCTCAGCTTCATCTGATTTCTCCATTACAGCTGTTCTAAGTTTCATCTCATGTGCCTTTAGATTTGTCTGCCCCTTTGCTGAAGTTCTTGCTCACAGTCTACCTGCAATGCCATCTGAATACAGCAACTTTGTTGCTCTGTCCCCCCACCACCTGTTTGCTAATTTGGTTCATTACCAGTATGAACAGCACTGGGACCCTGTAAACAGCCTGCACTAATTCTACCACTGTTTCAGGGACTTTATCACTGCCCAAGTCAGCTTTCTTGGGACCCTGTCATACACTTTCTCCAAGTCTAGGAACGCCGAGTTGACTCTTTCCTCATCTCTAGCTTGTTCTCAAGTAGCTGCCTCATTGCAAATGCTGAGTCAGTTATGCTGCATTCTGATCGGTCTCTGAACTGCTCATCACCCATCTTCCTTTCTATTGTTCTGGGTATTTGTTTATAAATCACCCTCTCCAGAACTTTCAAGAAGTATAACAGGAGATGGACGAAAGATGAAATGTGAAACTTTAAATGCTGCTGAAGGAAATGGCTATTGCATATCTTGAGAGACGATTAGTATCATTTAAATCACTAATTAAACAATTAAGCATATATTTTCATATTTCCATACATATCTCAATAAACATGCACTTGGGAATTTCTTGTTGTCATGTGAAAGTTATGTCTGGTTAACAAAACTGTTCTCACAATATATGTTTAGGTTGTATAGTTTTCTAAGACATGGCAGTTTGTGAAAGTTTAGCAAAAATTTATAATTCTGGGTTTATGTGTATTATATATGGAAAGACTATGAAGTGACTACAGTGACTATTAATACTGTAAAAAATACTTCTTACTGACAGCATTGTTATTTGCATGGTTTTCATAGATATTCTGTTCACAAAACATTTATAACTGTTTACTGCATGCTTTTTAAGTTGATTTTTCAGAAAATGCTCTTAAATGCAAGTAGGTGTGTATGCAGCTAGTGGTATGTCATTCCACTTCACACAAATAATAATAAGTTAAGGAGGCTCAATAGTCTACATATTTTTTCTTACCGTATAATAATTGTACCAAATGCCTTTAGGAAAGTAACCAACCACAGATGTAGCCCCTTGCTCCAGCACTGGCGTCACCAACAGGCTCCTCCCCCACAAGAACTGTCTGTCAATCAAGTAAGTTGTTGAATCTTGAGGGAATCTAGACAGAAGTAGGAAACCATAGGACAAGAACTCAAATACAATAAAGGAATTCAATGACAACATATAGAGATGTCATGTTTTTGCAGTACACACGTCATGCCAGTTATTCTCTCCTGTGGCCTACATGAAAGCATAAGCACAACAAGATTTTCAGTGCTTCATTTCCAGAAAGCATTACTAATATATGCAATAAAAGAAGGTGGTCTCAAACAGAACTGTACTGCAAACAGTGTTTAGCTAGCACTACTCAATTTAAGCTGTCATGTAGAGACTTAGTACTCCAGTTAATGAAGTAATGGCGAGTGAATGAAGAACTTCAAAAGTTAAGCTGATACAGCTACAGCTCCCTGAACTACCCATAACTTTCCTTCTCAAGTTCCCTCACTGAAGGATGTAACAAGGAAAAATCGTAATCACCAACAAAAAAATATCAAAAATTAAGGCATGCAATATAAAAACAACATAAAAAAGTACCTTATTGCAAGGGCAACACTGTCATGGATAACATGCAATAAGCAAAAGCTAAAATTGGTACATACATGGCTACAGACAAGCAGAAAAAGATCTATTAGCTAGGCAGACCTGGGTAAAGACCAACAAAAAAAAAAAGAAAAGAAAAAAACAGCAGGCAAGGCACTGGGCAAAAAAAAGGGCCAGATCTGTTGGTTGTAGGGAGACGAAACTCTTACTATGGTTGAAGTAATAAGAGTTCAATTAGAGGTTCAGGTGCTTGGTTGAGCTGGCAGGGAGGGGGGGGGGCTGGTCTTGGGCTGCAACAACCCTTTGGATTAAGGAGGTGGGCTCAGAACTTGCAGGTGGGTGCGTAGTATACTAAATCAAGTGGTAATCTTGACTGAGCAAGTGCAGAGAAGCATACACTTGTGTAGGGGAAAGTACTGTGGCCCCTGTAGTGACATGGGTCACCCATCCCCCTGTCCAAATGAAGGTTAAGCAAAAGTCCTTACTGCTAGAACTCTGGTGAGGAAACAAGCTACCTCAGTACCTGACCAAGACCCTCTCCCAGATAGGTTTCACCCTGCCACTAGGGAACAAATGAGTCCAAATCCATCTGGGAGAAGCTCGAGGGTCAGTAGACATGGGGTCAAAAAGCATACAAGAAAGAAGGCAAAGAGATCACAAGAAACAACTATGCAGCAGCCTATTGAGGTTTAACAAGAGATTTCCACACTTACATGACTTATGGAACAGCAAATTAAACTTCAAAATGAATATGTGAATGGGTGCAGTAAATTAATCTTACTCTTGCATTACAAAAATAAATTACATGGTACAAGTAGAAAAACCCTGCAAGTAGTGGTAGGGTCATATATTATCAAAAATAATTTAATGTTGTTTATTTATCTGGATAAAGAAAGTACAGTTGTGTACCTACCATAAATGTAGATGTTCGAGTGTATTCACTGTTGCAGTCATTACTCTTGGGTTATCCTGCTGGCAGGCTACCCGCAGTCGGCCTGAATTCCAAAGTCCTGGTCAGTGGTTGCTGTCACCTCTTCCCTGACGTCAGTGCGCCAGGGGTATAAAAGATGCAGCCAACGCCATTTTCTTCAGTTTTTCTGGCCCCAGATGTCAGGTGCCCCCAAAAGGGTAGGCTAAAAATCTGCTTACAAAAAAGCAAGCACTAACAAACAATACCTACATCTACAAGCAAATACACCCCATAGGTTGTATAGAATAGAGAAGTACAGAAGTCCCAGCAATGAAAGGGGGATGGTGGGAGGGTAACCTGGACTGCAACAGTGAATACACTCGAACATCTACATTTATGGTAGGTACACAACTGTACTATGTTCATTGTGTTTCACTGTTGCAGTCATTACTCTTGGGTTGAATCCCAAAGCTGAGGTTGGGTGGCTGGGCCTAAATAGAATTAGGAGTGGCTATGAGGCCCTGCAGAACTGCAGTGGCGAAGCCTGCTCTGGATTTAGAGTAAAGAGGTAGGTGGTAGTGCTTGGTAAAAGTGTGCACTGAACTCCAAGTTGCAGCCTCCAAAATTTCCTTGGCTGGTACTCCTCTGAGAAAGGCTGCTGATGTGGCTGCTGCCCTGGTAGAATGTGGCCTAATGTTCTTAGGCACTGATTTGCCATGTTGTGCATAGCGGAAACGAATGCAGTGTCCTATCCATTTTGAAATAGTCTGTTTAGAGATAGCCTTTCCTTGTGATCTTGCAGCATTATGCCACAAAAAGTTGCTCAGTCTTTCTGAAAGCTTTAGTTTTGTCCAAGCAGAAGCGTAGCTGTCTGTGTATGTCCAAAGAATGCAGAAGTCTCTCCCCTTTATTCTGTGGATTTGGATAAAATGTAGGCAAATGAATGGTTTGGTTAAGAGCTACACTGGATACTACCGTTGGCATAAAGTTTGGGTTCGTCCTTAGAGAAACCCAGCCCGGATGGAAAATGATAAAAGGTTCCACTGCCATTAATGCCTGTAACTCTGAGACTCTTCTTGCTGAAGTTATTGCTAGGAGCACAGCTGCTTTCCATGATAAGAATTTTATCTCAGCTGTACTGGCTGGCTCAAAAGGAGGCAGTGTGAGTTTTTCCAAGAAAGTTGAGGTCCCATGTAGGTATTGGTGCTCTCCTTGGGGGTCTTATGTTTTTGGCCCCTCTGAGGTACTGCCTTAGCAGTGGATGTGAAAAAATAGGAGGTTCCATATTGTAATGAGCTGAAATGGCAGAGGCATGGATCTTAATTGATGAGAAGAATAGGCCTCTGTCCAGCATCTCAGTTGGGTATTGTAAAATCTGAGGAATATTTGGAACAAGTGGTTCAATTCTTTGTGCCTGATTCCAAGCACAGAAGCTCTTCCATTTTTCTGCATAAGATTTTCTGGTGCTGGGCTTCCTGGCTTCCAAAATGACATCCATAACTGCTTTAGAGAGAGGTGTGTTTTGAGTGATCATATTATTCGCCATGCAGCCAGATTTAAGGTTCTGAGTTGGCTGTGCAGGATCTGATTGTTTTGTTGGGTCAGAAGATGAGGAACTTGCAGTAAAGTCCAGGCTGGGCCTTGAGACAAGCTCTTTAGGATTGGGTACCAGTGCTGGCGTGACCAGTCTGGGGCAATCAGAATCATTTTTGGCTTCTCTTGTCTGACCTTTAGGAGTACCTTGGGGAGGAGAGGCAGTGGAGGAAAGGCATAAACTGTCAGGGTTTTCCAGCTGAAGGATAGAGCATCCACCTTCCATGCTTGAGTATGATAAGTCCTTGTGGAGTATCTCTGTAGTTGGCAGTTGTGAGGGGAGGCAAACAGATCTATGTCTGGGCATCCCCATTTCCTTGTTATCATTCTGAAGACTTGCGGATCTAGTTTCCACTCATGAGGGTCCATGAGGTTTCTGCTTAGTCTGCCAGAGTATTTGTCTTTCCTGGCAGGAATTGTGCATGCAGATGTACTTGATAGATCAATGCTGTGTTCCACAAAGTCATGGCTTGCCTGCAGAGGGGGTAGGAATGTGTGCCCCCTTGCTTATTTATGTACCACATCTCTGTAATACTGTCCGTCTTTAACAACAGTTGTCCTGGATGAAGTAGATCCTTGAAGGCTGTCAGGGCATTCTATACAGCTAGCATCTCTTTTTGATTTTCCCGCCATGTGTGCCCCCCAGGCATAATCCGATGCATCTGTTGTTAGTGTCTGCCTGGCTGTGGGTAAAGTAAATGGCTGTCCCTTGTTATGGTGACAGGCCAGTGCCCACCATCAAAACTCTTGTTGCAGGCAGGGAATGAGAGTAATTGTTTCCAGGCTGTGGCAATGTTGAGTCCAAACACTTTTTAGGTACCATTGTAGCTTCCTCATATACAGTCTTGCATATGGAATTAGCAGAATACAGGATGCCATGAAGCCCAAAGCCTGCAGAATTTTTCTTGCAGGTAACTGGGTTTTTGTTGCCATCATTTGAAAGTAAAGAGTCAGTTGCCCTTGTTTGTCTGACGTGAGATAAGCCATCTGGGCAGTTGTATTTAAGCTTGCACCCAGGAATATTATCTCTTGAGAGGGCACTAGTTTTGATTTCTTTTCGTTTACTGTGTACCCTAGGCAAATTAGTAACCTTTTTACAAATGCCATATGCTTTAGTAGAATGTCCTTGCTCTCTGCTTGAATAAGGCAGTCATCCAAGTAGGGATATATTTGAATTCCTTTTTGTCTGCAAAATGCAATTACCGGTGTCAGGCATTTTATGAAGACCCTGGGTGCAGTAGATAAGCCAAAAGGCAGTGCAGAGAATTGGTAATGCATTGAGCCTGCTATGAATCCGAGGTATCTTCTGCAAGTTTGTCTGATTGGGACATGCAGGTATGCCTCCTTGAGGTCCAAAGTAACTAGCCAAGACTTCTTGCCCAGCATGGGTAGAAGCTGCAGTAGTGTTAACATTTTGAATTTTGGAACATCCAGGAAAGTACTTAGGATTGACAGGTCCAGTATTGGTCTCCAGGCTTTGTCCTTTCTGGGTACTAAGAAAAGTCTTGAGTAAAATCCTTGCCTCAGTTCTTGCTATGGTACTCTTTGAATAGCTCCCATGTCCATGAGAGCAGCAATTTGTTTTTGCGACTCTGCCCATTGGTTTTGTGGCAGGTCCAGCATACTTCTTGATTTTGGAAGCGTGTGAAAGTGGAACCTGTAACCCTGAAAAACAATATTCAGTACCCATTTGTCCTGGGTGATTATGTGTCAATTTCTTGAGAAAAGTGCTAGCTTTCCCCCTAGGGGTGCTGTCAAAAGTTAAGTGCTTGGCATCTGTAGAGGAAAATCATTGGGACTGTTTCCTATAAAATTGTGATTTGTCTTCCACTCCTTTGGAGGCTGAAGCACCCCATTGTTTAGGTCTGTAAAAGCCTTGGGTCTGAGATCTGCCTTTTGGGCGTCTGTATCTGCCCTCTTTGTGGCCTGTCTGACACCGGAAAGGACCAATTTTTTGAAGGCCAGTTTCTGCTAAACCTAGGTGGTTGAACCTGTAAGAAATCCTTTACTGTCTGCATTGATTTTGCTTTATCCTCCATTTTCTTTAACACCAAACAAAGTATAATGCTGTAGTGGAGCATCCAATAATTTTACTTTAACATGGTCAGGTAAACTTTGTTCTTTCAACCAAGCATGCCTTCGAATAACAGAGCCTGTAACTGGGGCTCTACAAGAAGCCTCTAATGAATCAAAACCACATTGTAAAGTATGCCTACCCACTTGTTCAGCTACATGCAATAAATCCTGTATTTCCTAACTGTCAGGACTTTCTGAGATTGAAACCATTTTCTGCTTTAACAATGACATGAGATACTGTTGATATTTAAGCATGTGAAACTGGCAATTTAAAGCCCTTACTGCTATAGCAGAAGTGTAAACTTTTTTTCCCCCATCTGTCCAGAGCTCTGGAATCTCTATGCGAGGGGACAGGATTTTTAGCAGTGGAAGCCTAAACCCCTTTAGGACCCTGAGAAACTGTTTCTGGATCTGCAGCAGGGTTTTTGTAAAGAAATTTATGAGAGTCAGGGACCCTGTAATAACTGTCTGGCTTGTCTGGTGCAGGGGGTAAAGAATCGGGAGTTAGACTGGATTCAGAGAAAACATCATCAACAATATCAAGCACCGGGGGAATAGCCAGGGGCCTGTGCTGGGGCAATAAATGGAAGTCTCTGAGCCTTTTCTTGGATTCTGAATAATCCTGGCTCTCCCAATGGAAATGCTCCCTCATGGTGTGCAGGGTTTCCCCAAAGGAATAATCCTCAGGCAGAGAGGCTGAAGGTATAGACTCTTCTGCATCAGAGTCCTCATAGGGAGGGAGAGAGTATCCCTGATCAGAAGAGTAATCAGAGGAAACAGAAACCTGGTCAGAGGAATCATAGTCAGTGTCTTGCCTAGGTCTTTTGTCAGGAGGGGGATGGGAACCCCTGATTAAGATAATTAGGTCTTCGGCCATTTTAAGCATCTGTTTCTTTGGCATGGATGACTGTTCAGTAGAATGCTGTACTTGTTTCCTTGTCTTTAATGGTGTTTTTAACTTTGCCTTGGCTGCTGCAGTGGGCTTAATTGTAAGCTGAGAAGCTCTGAAAACACCCTCAGAAGCCGATGCCTGCTCAGCGGCTCCGGACCCATCTGGGGGAATAGTTTCCGTGGGCCCAATACCTTGAATTTTCACAGGCCTTGGTGTCTCCACACGGCTGTTGGATACGGCCTGTGGCTCTGAGGTAGCGGGTGTCAGGGGCTGCGAAAGAACCTCACTGAGAACCGGCGACTGGCCTAGAAGAGGCTTTGTCGTTGGTTTTGGACCTCGGATGCCTGTCCTTTTCTTTGTCTTTGCGTTTTTTATAAATTCCGGTCGTCGGTTGTTCCGACGGCATTATGTAATTAAACCTTCAGCCAAAACAATGTAAAGCAAAATCAAACCAACGTTTAACAGTGCGTTTGTTGAATCCAGCACAAAACCGACAACTAGCAACGTTGTGGTCAGGGCCTAGGCAAGGAATACAGTAAGAGTGAAAGTCCTTATGAGGTATTTGCACCACATTAGTAGGCAAAATTTCAGAGGCCGATTCAACTAGGGTAGCAGGGGCCTCGGTAGTAGTCAAGGATTCGGCTGAAGATTGACCCGTTTGCTCGGTTTCGGCCGAAACCGAGACACTCGCAGTTTGCTTAACCGTGGTTTCGGCGAACCGCGGACGCGATGTCGGTCTTTTCTTTGCGTTCTTAACAATTTGAGAAGTCGGAGGATCCGGCGGCATAATGTCGCAAAATCTGAGCGAAAAACTGTTCAGCAAACTCCGACCGGCCTAAAGCGTTAAATCGGTTGAAGGAAGCACAGGCTAAACAGGCTGCTACGTCATGGTCTGGGCCTAAACAAGGTAAGCAGTAAGAGTGGAAATCTTTATGAGGTATTTGTTTCCCACAAGTTAAACAGTTATTCACTTTTTCTGACATCGGCTGAGGCAAGAAAGAGTCCCCAGGGTACTTAGCTTTAGAAGTCTTGAGTAGTATTGGTAGTAGTAATCTCTGGATCTGACCGACGGCACTTGCGAACAGCTTCTGCTTCGGGCGCCACGCGGCAAGAAAGACTGAGGAAAATGGCGTCGGCTGATGCCTTTATACCCGAAGACCAGCAGAGATGACGTCAGGTGAAGTGCGACACCAGCCGAGGCCAGACCCAGACTTTGGAATCCGGCCGACCGAAGGGCTGCCTGACGACAGGACAACCCATTTGTAAGGACTGCAGATGCACCCTTGAAGGACATTACAATTATTAACTTTTACTGACATCGGTCTGGAGCAAGAAAAAGTTTCCCCAACGGGGTACTTAGTTTTATTGAAGACTTCGGTTCTGAAACTCAATTTCGAAAATCTCAGGAGTCGGCCGACCGGCACTTGCGAACCGCTTTTGCTTCAGGCACTGTGCGGCAAGAAAGACTGACGAAAATGGTGTCGGTTGCATCTTTTATACCCCTGGCGCACTGATGTCAGGGAAGAGTCAACAGCAACCGACGCCAGACCAAGACTTTGGAACTCGGGCTGACTGCGGGTAGCCTGCCGGCGGATAACCCAAGTGTAATGACTGCAACAGTGAAACATGATGAACATCATAGTGCAATCAGACACACTAACAGGCTGCCTCCCTTCAAAATTTACTATATACTCAATGATCAACAACACCTACTACATTCCAGCTATTCCATTCAGCTTAATGGGGCAGTGGAGATGGAAGTTCATTCTGCATATCTGAGATCAAGAGATTCCCATTCTCTTGCTCAGCTTACTTTCTTCCTGTGCATGTTACCCCTTGGTACAACTACTAGGGAACCCCAAATCCCCAAAGAAGGAATCCTAGGACAGACAAATGCAAGGGTTCCACCAGCCTTTATGCTATAAATAAGTAGCGCGTACGTGTTCTTTTCTCTACAGTTGTATAAGTGTTGGCAAATAGTGTTATTTAAGCATAGACTGTCTGTGTTTGGTTGCTGTCCCCAATTACCCGGTTTGAGCACACCAGCAGTCGTCCGTAGCCGGGCCTCATAGCCTTATCTCCCCTGAATGTACTTTGCAGTAATGCATACTAAACACCAGTAGGTGGCAGCAGACTCCCACACTTGTTTCATTGCCTTGCTGTACTTTAAAAGCTGGAACTGTTTGGTATCTTGCCTAAGTAGCAGCAGCCACATTGCACCTTTAAAAACACAGCCCTAAATAGTATCTTGCCTAAGGGGCATTGTACATTTCAAACCTCACATACCTTGGCTTTACCATTAGCTCTGTTCAGAAAAGCAGCTGTGTTACTGATAGGTTTTTGCACACATCTCCTCACTACTCCTCCTTGGTTCTGCCCGCTCCACTCCTCTCCCTGCCCCCATTTCCCACCTGCCCACAGCACCTCTTCAATTATACCCACAGCACCACTCCCACTCTACAAACAACCAATCACACACAAACCTTCCATCTACCAAATACCTTTCTCCAGCCTACTTTCCCACTCAACTAACTCCTCCTCTACACTATCTTCTTCCCATATCACACTGCAGCACAAACATAATGGTACACATACCTGTCCCTATCCAACTTATCACTATAATCTTCAAACTACATCTAGACCCAACATGGCTATCAAATCCACACTAACTCTAGCCTACTATGTCTCCCTCTCTTCCTATCTTGCCTTCACCATCTCACACCTCTCCCATATCTGTCATTCTCCCTCCTACCATACAACCTCCACTTTTCTCAAATTCAATTCAAACGTCACACCTTATATTTCTCTATAATTATAACAACTCCCATCTATTTATCAGAAAACTTGTTCCTGGTACCTCTAACACAGCCCACATACCTTCCATCCCAGCCCATAATTGCTACCCTGCCCTCAACCCCAACTCTAAAGGTTCTAAACTTCATTCTACATTTCTGCTTCAACTGCTTTCTATCCTTCTCTCTGGTGACATTCATCCCAACCCAGGCCCCTCAACCTACCAAAACAATATCTCACCACTACCATCTTCTCTCTCTACCCATAAATCCTCCTATTTGCCACAATAAATGCCCAAAGTTTATGCAATAAATTAGCTAACTTCCATGCCTGGCTATCCTGCAATCAACAAGACCTTATTTCTATCTCAGAAACATGGTTAAAACCTCATATAAAAGACCCTAAAATCACTCTCCAAAACTATAGTATTTTAAGAAAGGACAGAACCCAAAATAAAAAAGGTGGTGGAGTAGCATTACTTTACTGATCTTCCCTAACAGTTACCCCCTATACTACAGCTATGCCTCAATTTGCTACAGCTGAGGTAACCTTGGCCCTCAAAGATTAATAACAAGAAAAGCATATGCACAGCCGCCCTATACATCCCCCCAGGAAATAATAACCCCATCCTTGAGGACATCCTCTCCTGGATCTCATCTAATATATAAAACGAGACTATAATCCTTGGTGATATTAATATTAACTGGGCTCCCATAAACTCTCAGAATATAAACCTATATAACTTCACCCAACTAATCAATTCTCCCACTACACCAACAAAAGACAGTACTGCTGGTAGTATTCGAGACTGGATACTAGTTTCCCATCCCCATATTATCTCTGACAGCGGTACCTTACCTGACTCTCTTAGTGACCATCTCCCTGCCTTTGCATGTTTTACACCTTCATCCCTCCATTTACACCACAATATTATCTCAGTCCATTGTCTGAAAAAGCTTCAATGCCCAAACCTTCTCCAATTCCTTAAGACTCATGAACTGGAACCCTCTAAAAAACCCTTCATCTGGACAATGCTGTTACTTACTTCAATACCTCCTTTGTTAACCTCCTTAACAGCTTCTCCCCCCTCAGATCTAAAAGGGTCAAATCCATGGCTTGCAAAAGAAACTATCTCACTCGTACATCTCCGTGATAAATTATGGAAACAGTACCAAAAACATAAAACTCCCAATTCCTTGGCCAAATACAAACAACTCCGCAACAGAGTAAAAAAAAAAAAAAATTCCAAAGACTGAAAATCCTATTACTCAATACTACAAAATGGTCATAAATCAAATCCCAAGAAATTCTGGAACAGCATCTCTACCCTACTTTATCCTGGAAAAAAGGAGAACCCCTGCCCAGATCCTAACTGTTCTGATATATCCTTGGCTACACAATTTAACTGTTTCTTTATAGCTTCAGTAGTCAAACTCACCAAGTCTTTCACTGATAATTTAACAGGCCAGACCCAATCTCCCTCCACAAACCCAACCTTCTCGAACTCCACCTTTACTCATCTCCCTTTATCTTTTAAACCTATTCCTGTTAGCACCATAAAAAAACTCCTGCAAAAACTGAAACCTTGTTCAGTTGCCCCAGATAAACTTCCATCTAACTTTCTCAAACTAGCATGGCCTTTCCCATCTCTATTATAATAAACCATTCCACCCAAGAAGCCTATGTACCCCTCCTCTGGAAACAAGCCTTCATTATTCCCTTCCACAAGGGAGGCAACAATACTGAAGTCTCCAATTTTCATCCTACAGCCATCTCATCTCCCATTTCTAAGATTCTCCACCCACAGCTCCTACCATCTCTCTGAAAACCAACTGCACAACATGGTTTTAGACCAGGACACAGCACCACCATTGCCCTCGTCCCTTTTCTAGAAACCGTTAATCATGCTTGTGACTCTGGCAACATTGTATCCACCCTTCTTTTAGACTTATCCAAAGTCTTTGCTACTGTTTCTTATAACCTTCTCTTACCCAAACTCTCTCATCTTAATCTTTCCTCCTCCTCCATCAGCTGGTTTTCCAGCTACCTTTCTAATAGACAGCAAGCTGTCAAATGGAAAAATTCTATCTCTTCCTTCCACCACACTCTTACAGGTGTCCCACACGGTTCCACACTTGGCCCCTACAGTTCAACATCTTCATCAATGACTTTCATCACTGTATTCCAAATGCTAAACTAATCCAACATGCCGATGACTCCACCATAATCTGTTCTGCCACATCCTTACCCACGCTCATGAAACTTACTCAAGATGCCTTCTCTTGTACTAAGTCGTGGATGCTGAAAAATCACCTTGCTCTCAACCCTTCAAAATCCAAAATCATGATATTTACCCCTTCTAAATCTTTCAAAATGGATAAGCTCTCTTTTTCCATAACTAGCCAAAACTCGATTCCAGTTGAAATAAGTTCCCCATTCAAAGCTTCTAGGAGTCGTTATTGATGATCAACTAAAGTTCAATATCCAACTACAAACGAATATTAAGAAAACACATCAAAAATTGGGCATATTATACCACCATGGTAGTTATCTCACTTCTTCAACCAAGCACACCCTACCACTTACTTTATTCCCTCTCTCATGTATGCTGCCCCTTGTCTTACCAGCCTTCAATACTCTCTAAAGTCTAAGCTTGCTTCCTGCTATAATAAGATCTCTAAGTTTGCTACTGGATCCAAATCCTTCTCCCACCACTGCAAGGCTCTCTACTCCTTGAATTGGTTGGAACTCCCTAACTCTCTCACCTACACTCAGCTCTCTGTTGCCCATCAGCTCATCTTCAAACCTTTAAATTGTCCCACACTTTCCTCCACCCTCAAAATACATCAGCCCAACAGACTTCTTAGGTCCAACAACCAAAACCTTCTGGAAGTGTATAAGCCTATACAGACCCCAGGGACACTTCTATTATCTTTCTCTCTAGCACGACTATGGAATTCCCTTTCCCCTCAAATTCGAACCATCAACAACCTTTCCTCCTTTAAAAACCTGCTTCACTCATACCTTTCTTCTTGCTGGGAATGCTCCTGTTGTCATCCCACCTGACTTCATCCACTACATTCCTACTTTACATCACCCTGCTTTCATCCTCTCATCTCCACTATATATATATTCACTTCTTCCTCGGTTACCTCTTACTCACCCCAAATAACATGAAATTGTAAGGTTCATTCTTCATCACCTGCTCTTAATTCATACCTAATTATGCTCCATTAACGCACACGCCTATTTACTTTTATTATTTCATGTCCTGTCATTTTTACATCCTCAGTATACTATATACTTGTTGCTTTCATACTTTCAACTATGTACAAGTGACAAACTTCTTTGACTTCCCCTGTTAAATATGTATATAAGTTACAAACAGTTTTTGATTTTATTAATGAGCTATGTATAAATCATAGACTGATGACTTGTACTGTAAAACTGTGATTTGTATTCTAACACTGGATTAGGAGCTTTTCTCCCCAGGCCTCCATTGAAAATGGGCTCATTTCTGGTCCAATGGACTTTTGCAATAAACAAATGGCAAATAAAATAAATAAATAAATCTATCCAGCCTGCCTATGTTGCTCATTTCCACAAGCGGATATCTTGCATGTTTTGTGGTTTTGTAAATACTCCCATGAGCCTTGGTGTTCCCTTAAGGTACGCTTGATAATGGGCTACCATAAGTCGACTTTATCTTGGGAAATGGCGGTCTTTCATATCACTGACATTAAATTTACAAAGCTAGAGTTTGACATCTTAATTACCGTATGTTCATTAGTCAAGCTGTACATAACAAAAAAATGGCTAGAGCGCACCAAATTATCATGGGAAGGTTTTAAAGGCATAGCAACCAGATACATTTCCTCTCAAAAAAGTACAGTTTTGTACCTACCATAAATGTAGATGTTCGAAGATCCACATTGCTGCAGTCCTTACACTTGGGTAGTCCGCTGTCCTCGGTCGGCCCGAATATCAAAGTATAAGGCTGACGTCGGTCAAGGCGCATTTGACTGACATCAGGACGTCAGGGTACAAATGCGCATGACCGACGTCATATCCTCAGTCTTTTCTTGCCCCAGATGTCAGAAGACCCTAAAAATAAAGGTCAAAACCAAAAAACAGCAAACAACCAACCAACCACCCTTGCACTAACTATATGTACAATATATACAATATACACAATATGTACAACCCAACCCACACAACCACCTCTAACTGCAGAGGGAAGGAGGGAGGAAATTGGACTGCAGCAATGTGGATCTTGAACATCTACATTTATGGTAGGTACAAAACTGTACTATGTTCTTCATCTCACATTGCTGCAGTCCTTACACTTGGGTAGAATCCCAAAGCAGAGGTAAGGGAGGATGGCTAACTACAAGGAAGCAGGATCTGCCAAAATGCCCTGCAAAACAGCAGTGGCAAAACCAGCCCTGGATTTAGAGTAAAGTGGCAGGTGATAATGCCTAGAGAAAGTATGCACTGAACTCCAAGTAGCTGCCTCCAAAATATCCTTGGTTGCCACTCCCCTCAAAAAAGCTGTTGAAGTGGCAGTAGCCCTAGTGGAATGAGGCCTAATCCCAGCTGGAACTTCTTTGCCATGATGGGAATAACAGAAAGCAATGCAAAACCCAATCCACTTAGAAATAGTTTGTTTTGACACAGGCTTGCCCTGAGAACTCAAAGCAAAAGAAACAAACAACTGCTGAGACTGCCTGAACCCTTTAGTTCTGTCCAAATAATAACGCAACTACCTGTGTACATATAAAGTGTGCAAAATCTTTTCCCCTTTATTTTGGGGACTTGCATAAAAAGTAGGCAAATGAATAGTTTGGTTTAAAGCCACACTAGAAACCACCTTAGGCATAAAGGAAGGATTAGTACGTAATGATACCCTATCCTTATGGAAAATCAAGAAAGGCTCAACCGCCATAAGGGCCTGCAATTCAGAAACCCTTCTTGCAGAGGTAATTGCCAACAAAAAAGCAGTCTTCCATGATAAATATTTCAACTCAGAAGTAGCTGCAGGCTCAAAAGGTTGTAGAGTGAGTTTCTCCAACACAAAATTGAGATCCCAAGCAGGAGTAGGAGCCCTTCGTGGGGTCTTATATTCTTTGCCCCTCTAAGAAATTGCTTGAACAAAGGATGAGAAAACAATGGTGGGTCACAATCATAGTGAGCTGAAATTGCTGCAGCATGAACCTTAATAGAAGAGAAAGACAAACCTTTGTCCAATAACTCAGTTAGATATTGAAGAGCCACACTCAAATTAGGCTCAGAAACATCAAAATCTTTTGCTGCACTCCAAAATAAAAATCTTTTCCATTTATCTGCGTACACTTTCCTTGTACTAGGCCTTCTAGCTTCCAAAATCACATTCAAAACTTGTTGCGGAAGTTGAGACCCTCTATGGTTCAAAACAGAATATGCCAGGCTGTTAGGTGAAAAGAGTGAAGCTTGACATTCAGCAAATGGCTGTCCTCCTGTGACAACAGGTGTGGAATCAAAGGCAAAGGCCATGGAAGCTTCCGTACCAGACTTCTCAATAACGGGTACCAGTGCTGTCGAGGCCAATCTGGAGCTATTAAAATCATCCTTGGCTTGTCCTGTCTGACCTTTAGAAGTACCTTTGGGAGGAGAGGCAGAGGAGGAAAGGCATACACATGAAGATTGTTCCAATTGAAAGAAAGAGCATCCACTCTCCAAGCTGTGGGATGAAACCTTCTTGTGCAAAACTTTGGCAGCTGATGGTTCAGTGGAGAAGCGAACAGATCTATGTCTGGAGTTCACCAGGACACTGTCAATTTCTGAAATATATGAGGATCCAATTTCCACTCGTGGGGATCCATAATTCGTCTGCTCAACACATCTGCTAAGGAGTTCTGTGCTCCTGGCAGAAACCTTGCCTGAAGATTGAGCTGTAAACTGAGAGCAGTCTCCCACAAAATCATTGCTTGCCTGCATAGAGGATAAGAATGCGTTCCCCCTTGCTTGTTGATGTACCACATGACAGTTGTGTTGTCTGTTAGAATCAACACCTGCCCTGGAAGAAGTAATTCCTTGAAAGCTATTAATGCAAACTGGACTGCTAACATCTCCTTCATGTTGATATGTAGATGTTGTAGTCTGACAGGCCACTTGTTTTGTATCCACTTTCCATTTAGATGAGCTCCCCAAGCTTTGTCTGAGGCATCTGTCGTTAAAATCTGACTCGCCTCTGGCCGGGTCACAGAGAGTCCCTTGTTTAGGTGACATTCCTGAGCCCACCATAAAAATTCCTTTTGAATGCAAGGTATTATTTGAATGACAGTGTCCAGATCCTGGCAGTGCTGTGTCCATACATTTTGAGATACCATTGTAGCTTCCTCATATGCAGTTTGGCATTGGGAAGCACCAGAATACAAGATGCCATGAACCCTAATGCTTGAAGGACTGTCCTTGCAGTCAGCACGGACTGATGAGATAGTTGATGGAAGTAAAGGGATAGACTCCTTTGTTTGTCCGGGGTTAAAAGGCCATCTGGGATGCTGTATTCAGTCTCACACCCAGAAAGCACATGTCCTGAGAGGGTACTAGACTGGACTTTATTTCATTCACAGAATACCCTAGGCATCTTAGCACTGCTATCACATATTCCAAATGATGAAGAAGCTCTTCCCTTCCTTGAGCCAGAATCAGGCAATCGTCCAAATAAGGATAGATTTGTATTCCTTTTAGCCTGAAGAAAGCTATCACTGGAGCCAGAACTTTCGTGAACACTCTGGGCAGTAGATAAGCCAAAGGGCAATGCAGAGAACTGATAGTGAGAAGTCCCAGCTCGAAAACGCAGATACTTCCTGCAACTTAGTCTGATAGGAACATGAAGGTAAGCCTCCTTGAGATCCAAAGTTACCATCCAATGATCTTTGCCCAGCAGAGGTAGAAGCTGCTGCAACGTCAACATTTTGAACTTGGGAATGTCCAGATAAGTGTTGAGGATAGATAAATCCAAAATTG
This sequence comes from Protopterus annectens, assembly GCF_019279795.1. Classification (NCBI taxonomy): domain Eukaryota; kingdom Metazoa; phylum Chordata; order Ceratodontiformes; family Protopteridae; genus Protopterus; species Protopterus annectens. Next base: position 629,251,435 of record NC_056746.1, read on the forward strand.
GTCTCCACGTGTTCCCCTTCTTTGGTACTAGGAACAGGCGAGAATAAAATCCTAGGCCCACTTCTGGCATAGGGACCGGCTGTATGGCCCCTATTTGGAGCAACAGAGAAACCTGCTTGTGAGCCTCTATTCTTTGTTGAGGAGGAACGTCTGGCATGCCTTTGAAAGGAGGCAAGGTATGGAAATAAAACCTGTAGCCGTGGTGTATGATATCCAATACCCATCTGTCTTGGGTAATTAAACTCCAATTTTCTTTGAAAAGTGCCAACCTTCCTCCCAAAGGTGCTGCCAGACGAGAAGGCTCTGGCAGCTGAAAAGGAAGGTCATTGGGTCTGTTCTGAAAGGACTGACCCCTGCCCTCACCTGAAGACTGTGCAGGAGAACTCCCTGTTCTAGGCCTGAAAGAGCCCTGAGCTCTACCCCTACCACGTCTAGATCTACCCCTAGACTGGGAATCATAAGAAGGATATGTCCACCCCTTAGTAGGCCAATTTCTACTAAACTTTGGAGGCTGGACCTGCAAAAATCTTTAACAGTCTGCAGAGACTTAGCCTTGTCCTCCATTTTCTTTAAAACTGTCTCAACAGGAGGACCAAACAACACGTCAGATTGTAAAGGAGCATCTAAAATCCTCGTTTTAACATGATCAGTCAAATTCTGATCCCGTAGTCAGGCATGCCTGCGAAGAACTGACCCAGTGGCAGCCACCCTAGACGAGGCCTGTACAGCATCAAAACCACATTGCAAAGAATGCTTACCCACCTGTTCAGAAACATGCACTAAATCTTGCAACTCTTTACAATCAATACCTACCGCCAGAGCATCAACCTTAGACTTTAATTGTGAAAGGAGATAATTCTGGTATTTCAACATGTGAAACTGGCAATTCAAAGCCCTCATAGCCAGAGTGGAAGAAGTATAAACTTTCTTTCCCCATCTATCCAAGGCCCTAGCCTCTTTGTCTGCAGGAACCGGATTCTTAACAACAGAAGCCGGATTCTTAACAACAGAAGCCTTAACACCTTTAGGCCCCTGACTAACAGTTTCTGGGTCAGCCCTAGGACTCTTAAAAAGATACTTATGAGCTTCAGGCACCCTGTAATACCTATCCGGCTTAACAGGAGCAGGAGGCAAAGAATCAGGATTAAGAGAAGCCTCTGTAAAAACATCTTCTACTACATCCAAAACAGGAGGTATAGCCAAAGGCCTATGTTGGGGTAAAAACAAAAATTCCCTAAGCCTTTTCCTGGAATCAGAGAAGTCCTGACCTTCCCACTTAAAATGCTCCCTCATGGAATGAAGAGTTTCTGAAAAGAAAAATCCTCAGGAGGAGAAGCAGAAGGAGTAGAATCATCCACATCAGAATCCGAATAAGGAGAATACTCCTGCAAGTCTTCAGCCGAAGACTCTGAAACATCTGAAGCCTGCTCAAAACCCCCCAGCTCAGGCTCCATCCTAGGCCTCTTATCAGGAGGGGGCATAGAACCCCTAATTAAAGTAATCAAATCTTCTGCCATTTTAAGCATATGCTTCTTGGGCACAGTACCTGAAGAGCTAGGGGTAACACCAACTGAAGCCAAACCTGGCCTGCCCCTGGGAGAAGCCTTTGAAACAGAAGGAGAGGGCCTAGCCACCCTAGGAAGGGAGGGAGTATAGTAACCTGAGAAGCCCCTTCAGCCTGACTTGCCTCCTGAGAGGCCACATCTTGCAATAATAAGGTCTCACCCTGGGAACACAAAGAAACCTCCGGTGGAGCCACCGGCTCCACCGACACCTCTAAAGAACCGCAGTCCCGTACAGACGGTTCTTCTAGCCTAGGCTTAACTGCCTTGTCCTTGCGCTTCTTGAAGAAGCGTCGGAGCATCCGACGGCATTTTATAATTACACCGCTTCCCAAAGACTAACCTTGCACAATCCAACCTTCTCTTTATAGTGTGTTTATTAAATCTAGCACAAGAGCGACAGCCAACAACGTCGTGCTCAGGCCCTAAGCAAGGAATACACAAAGTATGATAATCTCTATGCGGTATCTGTTTCCCACAAGAAATGCAATTATTGACTTTTTCTGACATCCGGTAAATCACGGAGGCAAGAAAAAACTAAAATATTCCCCAACGGGATACTTAGCCAACTTTGAACTCGGTCTGAAACTTCGAAATCGAAAAATCTCAGAACGCCAACCGGCACTTGCAATGCTGCTTCTGCATCGGACCATGCGGCAAAAAAGACTGAGGATATGACGTCGGTCATGCGCATTTGTACCCTGACGTCCTGATGTCAGTCAAATGCGCCTTGACCGACGTCAGCCTTATACTTTGATATTCGGGCCGACCGAGGACAGCGGACTACCCAAGTGTAAGGACTGCAGCAATGTGAGATGAAGAACATCTTATTATAAGAAGTGTTAACAAATGAACTTTTTATCAGAATCTTTGGAGAACTTTATTTGACCACATTCTTGATTACTAGACTAACTTTTTGTAAACATCTAAATAAGTAATTTGTGTATTATCCAGTTTTAGCCCATGTAGTTTTTGTTGCTAATCTACTGACACCTTTCCTTTTCTTTTTCATCTACTTAAATAAACTAAGTCCCTTGATGCATCTCATTTATTCATGTGTTTTGGTGGCACTTTTATATATACCGTATATAGATAAGTTGAATTAAGCCCGTTAATATTTGTGTTTTTGGCATTTTGCTTGTTGAAGATGTCTTACCGTACAGTTCACTGCCAGTTCTTTATTGTGTTTGTATATGAACATATGTCAATAAAATATTTAAAAAAAAAATGAAATAATTGTCTGTTAGTTATATTAGACCCAAACTGGAGTATGGAATAACAATATGGAAACCCTAATAAAACAAGCATGAGTAAACTGGAAAGAGTACAACGGAAATATACCAAGGGTATCCATGGATGTGAAAATCTAAGTTATTATGAAAGATTAAAATATCTGAACTTGTACAGTGTCTCTTACAGATATCTAAAAAGAAATCTTATTCAGGTATATAGGGCATTTAGTGACAACTACCTCTGGGAATGTTTGGGGGAAGAAAAAGTACTAGAGAATCATCAGACAACCTATGTAGAAGATTCGATAGACATGAGAAGTATACTAATTGGTTCTCTAACAGAGTAGCTGATGCAAGGAACAGACTACCAAATTACATTAAATCAAGTACTAGTTTAGATATTTTTTAAGAACTTATTATGGGAACAAGTGTTAAGTTATATTGGCAAGCTAGAAGGGCATTAATGCCCATGCTTGAAATATCTGTATACATGTAATACAGGTGCTTGTGTCTAACACCGCTCCTATGAACTCTAAATGCTGAGTTGGCTCCAGATGGGATTTTTCGTAGTTTACTGTGATCCCAGCAAGGATCAAGTATGAAGAACGTAGTCCCTTGCCTGCAGCAGCAGATGCCTGGTGACTGCAGTAATGAGTCAGTCATCTAGGTATGGAAATACATGGAACCTTTACAGTCAGAAGTGAGCTGCTACCACTGCCATGCATTTGAACACACTGGGAGCTGTGGTGAGACCTCAGGGCAGGGCTCTGATAATCATTGGCTCCCAGCTGGAAGTGCATAAATCTTCTTTAGCATTTGTCTATTTTTATGTGACAATATGTATCCTGAAGATCTGTTGAGCACATCCAATTGCCTTTTCTTAAGAACGGAAGTACAGACTGAACCGCGACCGTCCGGAATTTAGTTTGTTGAACCAATCTGTTCAAAGCACGGAGATACAAGATCAGCCTCCAGTACCATTTCATTTGGCACTAAGAATTTTGAGTAAGCGAAAGAAAGAATAAAGTTAGATAACAAGAGGAAAAACTTACAGAAAAATAGTAGAATAAATTCGCTTGAGAGCTGACTGGAAAGGACGTGTCCGAGACTAAAAGTGGCAAATGAGACCTTGGGTAATCCTGACAGAAACATTCTGGGTAAAGCTAAGCTCGCGAGTTTTTTTGAAGGTGAGAGCTGGAGTTAATGGCAGAGTCCATTCCGAGATACGTAAATAAACCCACTGCCAAGAATTCAGTGAAGACTGACATCAGATTCAGTGTTTCCTTCAACCATCTCGGGTCTGCCTGTCAAAGAGGCTGGGTTAACCACTTCTACAGAAATTACTATGATTTCTTTCATTTTTTTCTGCTGGGAGTCCTAAGATCAGTATCTCGAATCTTTAACAGGTGATGATGATGCTGTTGCACATAATTCTATTCCTCATCTAAAAAAAGATGACTAAGCAGTAGGAGGTTCATTTTTCTCATTCCTATATGGAATCTCCTAAACTTAAGTCAGACACAATGTGTGCAATGAGTCAAAGGGGTAGCTCACATATGAAATGTTGGCAATCTAGGTCTGATTAACTGTCAATGCTACCTGTGCAACTATCAGCAAAAATAAGACCACCAAAGAACCATCAACCAAAAAAGTGTAACGGATAGGCTGCCAAATGCTTAAGCATGCATATGCTCACAGAAACACACATATACTGAGGAACTACATGCTTGTTCCTACACAAATGTAGGAAAAAAACAAAGTTCTATATTGTCTGTAGTCTACCTAAATAGCATAGCCCCATTTAGCTCGCATCCTAACCCCTTAAATGAGGGTCATACAGGATTCATGACCTACAGTACGCCATGCAATATGCAGGGAATAGGGAGGGAAGCCAAGCCAGAAGTCAACAGTGGCACAAGGAAATAAAAAAAAAACTGACACTGAGGTCAGATGCTAAAGATCCCCATCCCATGGCACCAAATCTCTTCTTTAATATGCATCAGCATGGGCATCAACCCCCCTCCTTTTTCCCCATTATGTACATGGGGTCAGAGTGGCAAATACCACTTAGAACCAATGAATATTATAAATAAACTATTTGCATAAAATTAAACAATGAACGGTACAACAGCACACCACTAAATAAAAAGTTGTGTGTATTAATCACATCAGTGTTCTCAGGCACGGGGAACTTTCCTCTTAAGAGGCCAGATGCTTGAAAGCTTGGGTAACAACTAAACTGAAAAATAAATGCACACAGAGCTGGAAACATTAGAAAAGAATCATGAATATGTTCTTGGTGGCAACAGCTTAATTTGCAGTATTCTCCACAGTTTGAACACTGAATGCTCTCCAAATCAAGCATAGTGCCTATAGTGGTCAGTAAGGCCTGACTACAATCAGGTGGTCTAGGCTCTAAAGGCATCCTGGAAAGTGGAGAAACCAGCTGAGAAGAGAGAGGAATGACTTTCTGGGGAGAGGTTAGGGGACTGGTGTCTAAACAGCAGCACAAAAAAAAAATGTTTCCAGTGGAGACAGTACAGTTGTGTACACTAAATGTAAATGTTAGAGTGTATTCGCTGTTGCAGTCATCACCTGTGTGTTATCCCTGCTGCGGTAGCACTTGGCTGGCCCAAATACCAGAGTCGATGGTTTTTCTGAGTCGGCTGCTGTTGCTTGCTGCCTGACGTCAGGACGTCAGTGCTACAAAGGAAGGCAGATGACTCCATTACATCAGTTTTTCTTGCCCTAACCAGTCAGAGGCCCAAGTAAACATGGTAAAGGTGGCCCAATTAGCTAAAAGACACAGTCAGAAAAATATGCCTCCCTAAAGAATGAAGATATAAGGGGGAAGGAGGGTGGGAAAAGTACAGTTTTGTACACTTACCATAAATGTAGATGTTAGAGTGTATTCACTGTTGCAGTCATTACATTTGGGTAATCTGCTGGCAGGTTGCCATCAGTCAGCCTGAATAACAAAGTCTTGGGCCATGCGTTGGTTACAGTCTCCTCTTCCATGATGTCAGTGGTATAAAACATGCAGCTGATGCCATTACATCAGTTTTTCTTGCCCCAGATGTCAGGTGCCCCCCCAATGGGAAGCAATTAAATATAAAAGTACAAAGATATACCTCCACCAAAAAAGCAAATACACCAAAAAGGCTTTTAAGCATAGTAAAGGAAAGTAGAGGTATAGCCAAAAGAAGTTAGGGGGCTGGAGGGAGGGTAACCAGGACTGCAACAGTGAATACACTCAAACATCTACATTTATGGCAAGTGCACACAAACTGTACTATGTTCTTCGTGTTTCACTGTTGCAGTCATTACATTTGGGTAGATTCCCAAAGCTATGGTCGGGAGGAGGAATTTAGACAGCATTAGGGCCAGCTATAAGGCCCTGCAAGACTGCAGTGGCAAAGTCAGATCTGGATTTAGAGAAAATTGGCAAATGATAAATGCTTGGTGAAAGTATGTACAGAACTCCAGGTAGCAGCTTCTAGGATGTCCCTGGTAGGGACGCCTCTGAGAAAGGCTGTAGAGGTAGAAGCGGCCCTGTTGGAGTGAGGTCTGATCCCCTAAGGGATAGGTTTTCCATGGTGCTTATAGCAGAAATGAATGCAATGACTTATCTATTTAGAAATGGTTTGCTTTGAAATAGCCTTCCCATCTGCCCCTGCAGCAAATGCCATCAGCAGTTGTTCAGATTTCCTTTAAGGCTTAGTCCTGTCCAAGTAGAATCTAAGTTGTCTGTGCACATCTAAGGAACGCGGTATCCGTTCCCCTTTATTCTGTGGATTGGGAAAGAAAGTTGGCATATGAATGGACTGATTAAGAGCCACGCTGGATGCCACCTTGGGCATGAAGGATGGATTGGTTCTGAGGGACACCCTGTCTGCATGAAAGATGATGAAAGGCTCCACTGCCATAAAGGCCTGTAATTCAGATACCCTTCTAGCTGAAGTGATTGCTACAAGGAAAGCGGTTTTCCAAGAAAGAAATTTTAAGTCTGCAGTAGCAGCTGGCTCGAAAGGAGGAAGAATGAGTTTCTCCAAGACAAAGTTAAGGTCCCAGGTTGGGGTTGGAGCTCTCCTGGGTAGTCTCAAATATTTAGCCCCTCTGAGGAACTGCTTGAGCACTGGATGAGAGAAGAGGGGAGGTTCTGTGTTATAATGAGCTGAAATGGCTGAGGTGTGGATTTTAATGGAGGAAAAAGACATGCCCTTGTGAAGCATCTCAGTTAAGTATTGTAAAATTTGAGGTAAACTGGGCGCTGCTGTGCTCATCCCTTGAGATTGGTTCCAGGCACAGAATCATTTCCATTTTTCAGCATAAGATTTTCTAGTACTAGGCCTCCTTGCCTCTAAAATGATATCCATCACAGGTTTGCTGACGGATAGTAAAGGAGAGATTAAGTAATTAGCCAGGCTGCAAGGTTCAGCGTTAGAAGCCGAGGGTGCAGAATCTGGTTCCCCTGCTGAGACAGCAGGGAAGGAGTCTGAGGCAGGTGCCATGGAGATAACCGTGACACACTGCGCAGGAGGGGGTACCAGTGCTGGCACAGCCATTCTGGAGCAATCAAAATCATCCTTGGTTTGTCCTGTTTGATTTTTAGTAGTACTTTGGAGAGCAGAGACAGAGGGGGGAAGGCATAGACTGATAGGTTTTTCCAGCTGAAGGACAGAGCATCCACTTTCCAGGCTTGTTTGTGGGAGTCCTTGTGCAAAATTTGTCCAATTGGTAGCTCTGGGGAGAGACAAATAGGTCTATATCTTGGCTCCCCCATTTGCTTGTCAACATGTTGAAAATCTTTGATTCCAGTTTCCACTCGTGTGGGTCCATGAAGTTTCTGCTTAGTCCGCCTGACAGTGTATTTAATTTTCCTGGCAGGAACTGAGATTGTAGGTGCACTTGGTAGCTCAAGGTTGTGTTCCACAATGTCATGTTTAGTCTGCAGTGGGGGCAATAATGTGTACCCCCCTGCTTATGTACCACATAATTAGTGGTGTTGTCCATCTTTACCATTAGTTGTCCTGGAAGAATGTGGTCCTTGAAGGCTGTCAGAGAATTCTGTACAGCTGACATTTCCTTTTGATTGATATGCAGGTGCATTTGACTTGGGTTCCATTTGCCCTGAATGCACTTCCCTGCCAGGTGAGCCCCCCCATGCATAGTTGGATTCATCTGTTGTTATGGTTTGGGTGGCAGGGGGTGGTGTGAAAGGAAGTCCCTTGTTTTGGTGGCAGGCCTCTGCCCACCAAAGGAACTCTAGGCGTAGGCAAGGTATGACGGGAATCATTGTTTCTAGGTCTTGAGAATGTTGACACCATAGGCTTTTTATATACCACTGTAGTTTCCTCATATGCAGTCTTGCATATGGAATTAGAAGAATGCAGGAGGCCATGAACCCCAAGGCTTGCAGTATTTGTCTTGCAGATAGCAGGGTTTTTGTGGCCACTTGTTTGAAGTAGGTTGTCAAATTAATTTGTTTCTCTGGCGTGAGGTAAGCCATCTGGGAAGTTGTATTCAAGTTTGCTCCCCGGAATATAATTTGCTGACAGGGTACCAGGTGTAATTTCTTTAGTTTTTGGTGTACCCCAGACAAGTTAGAACCCTTTTTACAAAGGCCAGATGATTCAAAAGTATGTCCTGGCTTTCTGCCTGAATTAGACAATCGTCCAGGTATGGGTATATTTGACTATTTCTTTGCCTGCAAAATGCAATAACTGGAGCTAGGCACTTTGTGAATACCCTGGGCGCAATAGATAAGCCAAAGGGCAGTGCAGAGAACTGATAGTGCATGTAGCCGCTTTGAAGCGTTGGTATCTTCTGCAAGATTCCCTGATTGGGATGTGCAGGTATGCTTCTTTTAAATCTAGTGTTGCCAACCAGGCATCTTTGCCTAGCATAGGAAGTAATTAGTGAAGAGTCAGCATCTTGAATTTTGGAATCTCCAAAAAGGTGTTTAGAGTAGACAGGTCTGGGACAGGACACCATGAATTGTCTTTTCTGGATATCAGGAAAAGTCTTGAGTAGAAACCTTGTCCCTTTTCCTCTTCTGGTACCAGTTGAATAGCCTCCATGCTTAAGAGAGAAAATACTTGTTTTGGGGCCTCTGCCCACTGATTTGGGGGTAGGTCCAGCCAGGTCCAGCCACCCACTTGGTGTTGGCAACGTGTGGAAGTGAAATCTGTATCCCTGGGACACTATATTTAAAACCCATTTGTCCTGGGTAATGAGTTCCCAATTCTTTGCATGAAGAGCAATCTTTCCCCCCAAAGGGGCAGTCAGTTGATAAGTGCTTGGAAATTTTAAAAAGGAAGTCATTGAGACAGTTTACCATAGGGGGAGTCTTATTATTCCCAGATTTTGAAGTGGAGGCCCCCCACTGCTTAGTTCTGTGAGTCCCCTGGGACTGAAACCTGTGTTTTTTGCTGTGTCTAGGTTTGGCGTGAGAAGAGCTGGAAAGGACCAATTCTTAGACGGCCAGTGCCTACTAAATATAGGAGGCTGAACTTGTAAAAAAATCTTTAACAGTTTGCATATATTTAGCTTTATCTTCCATCTTTTTAAGAACTTCCTACGCCTTGTTGCCAAACAGGCGGTCCTGATTTAAAGGAGCATCCAACAATTTAGCTTTAACATGATCAGGCAAAGATTGCTCCTTAAGCCAAGCATGCCTTCCAAGCACAGACCCAGTAACAGCAGCCCTGCAAGAGGCCTCTAATGAATTAAAACCACATTGCAAAGTATGTTTTCCAACTTGCACGGCAGAATGCATTAAATCCTGGAATTCTTTACTTTCCACACAGTCAGGAATCAACATAATTTTCTGTTTAAGCAGTCCAATAACATGTTGCTGACACTAACATATGAAACTGGCAGTTTAAAGCCTAATGGTCAAGGTTGCAGAAGTGTAAACCTTCTTACCCAATCTATCCAGCTCCCTGGAGTCTCTATCAGAAGGGGTAGGATTTTTAGTAGTAGAAGCCTTAATGCCCTTGGGCCCCTGTGAAATAGTCTCTGGATCTGCAATAGGATTTTTGAAAAGGAACTTGTGGGACTCAGGGACACTGTAATATCGGTCAGGTTTTCTGGGAGCAGGAGGCAGGGAATCAATGGCCAAACGAGATTCCGAAAACGCATCATCAACAATGTCTAGTACAGGAGGAATAGCTAAAGGCCTATGCTGAGGTAGGAGAAGGAAATCCCTAAGCCTCTTTTTTGAATCAGAAAAATCCTGGCTTTCCCAGTGGAAATGCTCCCTTAGAGTATGTAAGGTTTCCCCAAAAGAAAAATCCTTAGGAGGGAAAGCAGAGGGAATAGAGTCCTCTGCATCAGAATCTTCATAAGTGGATAAGGGCAAATCCAGATCATCAGAAGAATTAGAAAAAACAGAATCCTGATCAGAAGATCCATAATCAACTAAAGTCCTAGGCCTCTTAGAAGGGGGGGTTGGCTACCCCCGATTAAAGTTATTAGATCTTCAGCCATTCTTATCATTTGTTTTTTTAAGCATAGAGGCCTGGGCGCCTGTTTTTTAGACATGGATCAAGATTTAGGCCTAAGTAAAGAAGGAGGCATCGGTTTAATATGCAAGTCCGTAGGCCTGAAAACACCCTCAGAAGCCAGTGCTTGCACAGTAGCCCCGGACCCATCTAAGGTAGAGACATCCGCAGGTTCCACAGTTGAAGCATCTCGCGGCATACCGGACTCTGAATGGGTCTCAGTAGAGGCCTGAGAATCAGAAGTAGTGGGTATCAGGGGCTTCGAAAGTGACTCACTGAGTACCGGCGAACTGGCGACTGGCTTAGGAGAAGCATCGTCGGCAGTTTTGGACCTCGGCAGCCTGTCTCTGTCTTTATATTTTGCGTTTTTTCAGAATCCCGGTAGTCGGATGGCTAACCAACGACATTTCTGGATAATTAAACCGAGAACCGAAATATTTAGAGGCAAATATATACAGACGACGGACAGTGTGCTGATTAAATAAAGCACAAAACCGACAGCAAGGTACATCGAGGTCAAGGCCTAGGCAAGGAATACAGTACGGATGAAAATCTTTAGGAGGTATTTGCTTTCCACAAGTAATGCAATTATTAACTTTTACTGACATAGGTAAGGAGCAAGAAAAAGTTTCCCCAATGGGGTTACTTAGCTTTAGTTGAAGACTTCGGTTCTGAAACTCGAAAATGAAATGAAAATTTCAGGAGTCGTCAGACCGGCACTTGCAAACTGCTTCTGCTTCGGGCACCGCACGTCAAGAAAGACTGGTGTAATGGCGTTGGCTGCATGTTTTATTTCCCTGATGACCTGATGTCATGGAAGAAGGGACAGCAACGACGCAGGACCCAAGACTTTGTTAATCAGGCCAACTGAGGGCTACCTGCAAGCAGATAACCCAAATGTAATGACTGCAACAGTGAAACACGAAGAACATCTGGCAGTTTAAGGCCTTAATGGCTAAAGTTGCAGAGTACATCTTCTTACCCCATCTGTCCAAGGCCCTGGAATCTCTATCAGAGGGGGGTAGGGTTTTTGGCAGTAGTAGCCTTAATGCCTTTGGGTCCCTGTGAAATGGTCTCAGGATCCACTGTAGGATTCTTAAAGAAGAACTTGTGAGAGTCAGCTACTCTGTAATACCGGTCAGGTTTTCTGGGAACCGGAGGTAAAGTGTCAGGGGCCAGGCTAGATTCCAAAAAAGCATCATCTACAATGTCCAGTACAAGAGGGATAGCTAAAGGCCTGTGTTGAGGTAGAAGTAAAAATTCCTTAAGCCTCTTTTTGGAGTCAAGAGTAATCCTAGTTTTCCCAGCGGAAATGCTCCCTAAGAACATACAAAGTTTCACCAAAAGAGAAATCCTCTGGAGGGGAAGCAGAGGGAATAGAGTCCTTCTGCATCAGAATCCTCAAAGGTATTTAAGGGCAACTCCTGGTCATCAGAGAAAACAGAAATTTCAGAATCCTGATCAGAAGGAAAATCAGTTCTACGTCTCATGGAGGGAGAAGGGTGGCTTCCCCTCATTAGAATAATGAGGTCTTCAGCCATTCTCATCATTTATTTTTTAGGCATAGGGGCCTGACCATGCGGTCTGGGTGCTGGTTTTCTAGGAGTGGATCGAGTTTAGGCCTTGAAGAAGAATATGGCGTTGGTTTAATATTTAAGTCAGTAGACCTGAACACACCCTCAGAAGCTGGTGCCTGCACAGCGGCACCGGACCCATCCAAGGAAGAGACATCCGCGGGTTCCACAGTCGAAGAAGCATCTCGTGGCATACCGGACTCCAAATGGGTCTCAGTAGAGGCCAGCAAATATGAAGTAGGGGGTATTAGGGGCTGTGAAAGCTCCTGAGTACCGGCGAACTGTCGTCTAGCTTAGGAGAAGCGTCGTCGTCCGCTTTGGACCTATGCAGTCTGTCTCTGTCTTTATCTTTGCGTTTTTTCGGAATGTTGGTAGTCGGGTGGCTTACTGAAGCCATTTCTGGATAATTAAACCAAGTACCAAAAAATGTAGATGCGAAAATGAACAGACGAATAGTTAGAGGTTTGAATAAGGCACAAAACTGACAGCAAGGTACGTCATGGTCTGGGCCTAAGCAAGGAATGCAGTATGAATGAAAACCTTTCCACAAGAAATACAGTTGTTAACTTTTACTGACATTGGTTTAGAGCAAGAACAAGGATCCCAACGGGGTACTTAGCTTAGTTGAACACTTCGGATCTGAAACTCGAAAACGAAAATTTCAGGAGTTGGCTGACAGACACTTGCAAACTGCTTCTGCTTCGGGCACCATACAGCAAAAAGACTGGTGTAATGGCATCAGCTGCATGCTTTATACCCCTGACTACCTGATGTCATGGAAGATGAGACTGCAACCGATGCAGGACCCAAGACTTTGATAATCAGGCCAACTGAGGGCTACCTGCAAGCAGATAACCCAAATGTAATGACTGCAACAGTGAAACACGAACAACATCAGGGGCTGTTCTGTATCAAAATTAGCTGAAATAGCTGAGGTGTGGATTTTAATAGAGGAGAAGGAGAGACCAGTATTAAGTAGCTCCGCTAGGTACTCGAGGATAACAGGGATGGAAGATTGCGAGGTACTGCCCCCTCTGGACTGGCTCCAGGAGCAGAATCTTTTAATTTTCCTGCATAGGATTTTCTGGTGCTGGGCCTTCTGGCCTGTGCGATAATGTTAAGGACCTGTTTGCTTTTAGAGTATTTGCCATGCTGACAGTTTTGAAAGTCTGCAAGTCTGGGTGCAGCATTCCCTGCCCCACCTGAATTAAGAGGTCTGAGATCAGGAGAAGCTGCTTGGGGGGCTGTAAGGTCAGGCTGCGCAGTAAGGGGTACCAGTGTTGTCTGGGTCAATCTGGAGCAATGAGGAAGGCCTTTGGTCTCTCCTCCCTTATTTTGATCAGTACCTTGGGAATGAGAGGCAGAGGAGAGAATGAGTACACAAACAGGGTGTTCCAGGGGAAAGTCAAGGCATCCACCTTCCAGGCTAGGTAGTGATACTCCATGGTACAAAATGTTTCTAGCTGAGGTTGAGGCTGAAGCAAAGAGATCAACCTCCAGAGTCCCCCACACCAGAGTGATTTGCAAAAAGATTTTTCTGTGGAGCTGCCATTCGTGGGGGTCCAGTAAATTTCTGCTTAAGTGGACTACCAGGGTATTGTTGATCCCTGGTAGCTATTGCGCTATCAGGTGTAGCCCCATGGAAGAGGCTGTCAGCCAGAGGTTCATGGCTAGTCTGCACAGAGGATAAGATTGGGTCCCTATCTGTTTGTTGATAAACCACATTACTGTGGTGCTCTCTGTTTTGATAAGGAGAACCCTTGGCTTGAGATGGGTTTTGAAGGATGTCAGAGCCTTTTGTACTGCCATCATTTCCTTCTGGCTGATGTGTAAGGGAAGGTGCTGGGCATCCCAAAGACCTTGGGTGCACCTGCCTTCCAGGTGAGGTCCAAGCTATGTCTGAGGTGTCGGTGGTAAATGGCCTGCCCAGTTGGGCGGTGGGTGAAGGAAAGACCCTCGTTCTGGGCACAGGCCCCTGCCCACCAGAGAAACTCGGCCCTTATACAGGGGAGAGGGAGAGACGTCTCTAGGGTATGAGAATGCTGACACCAAAGGTTCTTTAGGTACCACTGAAGTTTTCTCATGTGAATCCTGGCCAGAAAAATTAGAAGTATGCAAGATGCCATGTAGCCAAAGGCTTTTAGGAACTTCCTCACAGTGAGGTGACTTCTGGAAGCCAGCTGTGTAAAACAGAGAGGCAGTAAGCTCTGCTTTTTCTGGGGATAGGAAGGCCATTTTGGGATGCTGTGTCCAGCAGTGCTCCCAAGAAAATGATACTCCTGGAGGATGTTTGCCTCTATTTCTTCTCGTTGATGGTGTACCCTAAGGAAGTTAGGAAGGTATTGACAAAGAGGAGGTCCTTGAGGGGCTTTTCTTTGCAATCTGCCTGGATGAGGCAGTCATCCAGATAAGAGTAAATTTGTATATTTTTCTGTCTGCAAAATGCTTTGGCCGGGGCTAAGCATTTGCTGAATACCCTGGGAGCAGTAGATAAGCCAAAGTGTAGCACAGATAAGTGAAAGTGTTGTGAGCCTGCTCTGAAGTGAAGGAATTTCCTGCAGGGTTCCATTATGGGGATGTGGAGGTAGATACAGAGCAACTAACCAGGTATTTTTTTATCAGCATAGGCAGCAGCTGCTGCAAAGTTAGCATTTTGAATTTGGGGACCACCAGGAAGGTGTTCAGAATGGATAGATCCAGAATGGGACGCCAAGTGCCCGCTTCTGGGAACAAGGAATAGTCTGGAATAAAAGCCTTTGTCTGTTTGATCTGAGGGAACATGTTCAACTGCCCCTTGGAGATACGAGAGTTTGGACTTGTTTCAATGCCTCTGCCCACTGACTTGGATGCAAGTCTGGATACCCTCTTAGAACTGGGTGTTCACTGAAGGAGAATTTGTATCCCTGAAAAATTATCTTTTAATACCCACTGGTCCTTGGTTACAGAAAGCCAATTTTCTTTGCAGAGGGACAGCCTTCCTTCTAGTTTTTGGTGAGTGGAAAGAGGGAAGAGGGGGGAGAGTTTTTATCAGAGAGTGATGGCTTAGAATTCATTGCCATTGGAGTGGAAGTGGTCTACTGTTTGGTTCTCTGCTATCCCTGGGATAGGAGTCTGGGTGGTCTGTCCCTGCGGGACTTACTTTGCCCCTGTCTGCTAGGTGCAGGAAAGAACCAGTGTTTTGAGAGAAAATTCCTACTGAACCTAGGAGGTTGTACCTGAAGGAAGTCTTTTACTGATTGCATAGATTTTGCTTTGTCTTCCATCTTTTTAAGCACCTCTTCTGCTTTTACTCCAAACAAGTGGTCCTTATCCAAGGGTGCATCAAGTAATTTAGATTTAACATGATTAGGGAGAGGTTGTTCCTTCAACCATGCATGTCTCATAATGGCAGATCCTGACACTGCTGCCCTGCATGAGGCTTCTAGGGTGTCATAACCATAGTGTAGTGAGTGTTTAGCCACTTGACAAGTAGAGTGCAGTAAATCTACCAACTCTTTCAAATTGGTCCAGTCAGGAAAGGTCGAAATCTTACGGTTTAATAGTTCCAAAGTGTGTTGTGGATATTTTAACATGTGGAACTGACAGTTGAGTGCTCTGACAGCTAAGGTTGCAGCGGCGTATACTTTTTCCCCCCATCTGTCCACAGCTCTGGAGTCCTTGTCAGAAGGAATAGAATTCTCTGCAGAACTAGCCTTAGCTCCTTTTGGCCCCCTTGTAATGACCTCTGGGTCTGAAGCAGGATTTATGTACAGGTATTTGTGAGAATCCGGTACTCTGTAATACCTGGCAGGATTTCTGGGAGCAGGTGGGAGGGCGTCAAGAGATAAATTGAATTCATGGTAGACATAATCAACCACCGCTAAGATTGGAGGGGTGGCCAAGGCTCTGTGCTGGGGCAGGTTTAGAAACTCTCTTAGTCTTTTCTTAGACTGAGGGAAGTCCTGGGATTCCCAGTGGAAATGTTCCCTGAGGGTGTAAAGGGTTTCCACAAAGGAAATATCTTCTGGTGGAGAGGCAGAAGGAATGGATTCCTCTGCATCTGACTCCTCATAAGCAGTCAGAGATTGTTGTTCCTCTTCAAAACTTGAATAATCAGACTCCTCAGAATCCTGTTCTGTTAGTATTTCAGGAGAAAGAACTATTTTCCTTTTAGAAGGAGTAGCCTGACTACCCCTGATAAGGGTGAAAAGATCCTCTGCCATTTTAAGCATTTGAGCTTCGGGTGGCAGAACAGGGGTAAAATGGTGGCTAGAGGTAGTTTTCCTAGGCGTGGCCTTGCCTCTAGGCCTAAGAGTATCCAACAGTCTGAGAGAAACAGTAGTCAAAGGAGAAGACGTAGTTTTTTTGTCTAATTCGGTATTGCGAAAATCCTCCTCTGAAGATGGTGCCTGTGCCGCGGCTCCAGACCCAACCAAAGGCTCAGAAGATGGAGATAATTTTTGCAGGGGATAACCCGGGACCAAAATCAAGAGGCTCAGGAAGAT
>NC_056746.1:629621595-629636595 GCF_019279795.1 Protopterus annectens
CTTTTCCAGTTACCATATAAGATATCCTCTGGGCTCTACACTAGCACCCCTTCTTTTTAATATTTTTATAAAAAAGCTTCATACTGCCACATACCAAACAAATATAGTACAATATGGAGATGATTTTAACTTTAATATGGACAGCCCACACAATATCCAGACTACAATAAATCACTCAAATTTCTCTCTCTTCAATGGAAACTTGACTGAAAATTTCAAACCTACTCCTTAATCCCAATGAAACAAAACTGATGCTCTTCACCCCAAAATATTTCAATCAAAAGCAGTCTTTCTTGGTTACATACGCAAATACTAAAATTCATGTAGTACCACACACTAAATTAGAGCATTTCAAGTTTGAACAACATATTCTTCAAACAATTAAAAAGACCCATCAGAAACTTGGCTCCCTCTACCGGAGAAAAACAGTACCTTAGAGACCCAGCAAGAAAATCCCTAGCTTCGTCCTATTTGCTTCCAACCCTCTTACATGCCTCACCTATCCTTACAAACCTAAGCTCTACACTAAAACCCAAACTAGCCTCCTGTTACAACAAAGTAGCTAAATTTGCTACCAACACTGAACATCAAGCTTACTACTGCCACCCCTTAAAGAAGTTAAACTGGCTACAGCTTAATAGCTACATAACATACTCTCAAGCTGGTTATGGCATACAAACTGATACATTATCCTGAACAATGCCCTGTATTAAAAAGGCACATCACTGCCCTACATCCCCACAAGGGGCCTCTGTTCCAGCGATAAATTTCTACAAATGCTACTAAAAACATAATTCAATGAAGGACTCGCTATACTCCAGTTACATCTCCAAACTCTAGAACAGCCCTACACAACTGATTAACAAACTTCCAAGCTACAAAATTCAGCTCAAACAATACCTCACCCAATCGTGCACATGCTTATCTCCAGGTTGATACCTCTAGTGAGAGCACAAATTTCTTAATGCTTATCACAAACTTTCTGCCCTCCTCTGCTGGAATCATTACACCCCTAAAAACTTTCACTCCTACACTTGAAATCAATACATCCTTTTTCACCCCATCCCTCTTAAACAGCAGTTCTTATCTTGCTCTTTTTCAAAAGTGCCACCATTCACTGCTCTATCCCACTCATGCATTACATATATAACTCAAGTATAAACCTTATAGGTACACCTATTTGGAACAAGCAGCCTAAACAGAATTAGCCCAATATCATGCTCTGTTATATGCTATTACTACTATCCTCCTATATACTACTACCATCTTACCTTCCCCCTACAGAATTTTATAACTTTCTTCATTGCATATCTTGAACTCGTTGCAAACCCTTATTTACTGAAATGCAACACTAAACTTATTTTTAACTATGTTAATACAAATACTATTACCCATCTTGTAATTAGG
The DNA here is from genome assembly GCF_019279795.1 of Protopterus annectens. Taxonomy (NCBI): domain Eukaryota; kingdom Metazoa; phylum Chordata; order Ceratodontiformes; family Protopteridae; genus Protopterus; species Protopterus annectens. The sequence goes on from NC_056746.1 coordinate 629,623,003, forward strand.
TTTGTTTTTTTCATGAGAAATGAAACCTGTTTTTCTGAAAAATGTCTAAAATTCACCAGTTAATACAAATGTACTGTGATGTAACTTTTTCCCTGGGCCTCAGCTGAAAATGGGCTCTGCCAACAAAAACAAATAAATACAAAATAAAACATTCTGCATGTAGTGTTCCCACAATTTCCCCTTATTTCTATGCAATTTGCTCTCTCTCTCTTTTTCCCTGAAGTTCCCTCTTCCGGTTCTTTTAGATATTTTATAATATTCAATACTTAAAATACAATTTAGACCGACTTCCATCTTATAGTAATTGCTTTTTTGGCAGCCAGCAGAACTAAAAACTTAAGACCTTACTATGCCTAGGCAATTCAGAACCTGTGTCCCAGCTCAAAACAAATTTTCCTTAGTCACAGCCATTTGCTCACTCAAAAAAATCTGACAAGAGTACTATATAGGAATTTTTTAAAACATGCTAACTCATTGCACTCCCCAAAGCATATGTTCCCAGTTACCTGTTTCACCCCCACCCCCAAAAGTTGGTACTTACCAGAGGGAAAAAGTACTGAAAGCTGTGGCAGAAGAGAAAAGATTTAAAAATTGGAAACATGAGAGAGTTTGAGGAAAATTACTGTTTGCTACCAGGCAGAAGAGAAACAAGCTCTCTCGATAATCAGGGGATATTGAAAAGCAGATGAAATATTCAATTTGCTATATTCAGCTGCTCTCAGAATTATTTTTTTCCTAGAGTATCAAAAAAATTTTGAATACAGAACATCCCAAGAAGAAAATGAAATTTAGTCAAAAGAGCGAGTCAGCAAGCTGAATGAACTTCTTTATCAATCACCAAGCCCACAGAAACTTGGCCAGTGAAATCCTTTCCACGGTCCAAAACAGTCACAAAAAAGGCCCTGGAACTGAAAAAAGTTAAGGACGTGAACTACAGACTGGTCCTAGGAGGGCAAGATGACCAGGAACAAGGACCAGTAAAATGAAGTTATTAAGTAAAGCATCAATACCATTAGATGTAGTTTAGACATGTGAACTTTGGTTCTGCAAGTAGAAGTAGCTGGAAAAAGGTTAGAAGTTTTGACTATGTTAAACTGGTGGGATAATTCTAAAGCATAAAACCCACTTTATACCATTAACACTAGAAGGACAGTGAAGAGACTGCAGAATTAACTGTAGCTTAAAATGGTTTTGCTCATAGTAATATTTGTATAATGAATTACATAATGTAAAATGCATGTAATATTGTAAAGCAGTTATGTACAATATTTAGACAGAGGTATTTTAAATTTGAGGTAGAAGCTTTCAGTGATGGTTGTATATGCTAATAAGAAAGTTCTGTTTCTTAATTGTACAGTATCATGGCTTTACAGTGTAAAAAGACAAGAAAGCAAGTTACCATAATGCTGTGATCCTGGTCTGTTGGAGGTGTAAAAGTGTGGTCTTGATTCCTTGTAGTACCAAGTAGTGTCAAACTCTGCAATTAGCAATACCCTAACTACATAATTTACAAATTGTGGGGGCACGTAATACTGTTGTCACTGTAAATGCCTGCTGCTATAATAAGGCACACAAATTCTCAGTAGACCTCTTGTTAGAGTTTTAGTGTTCAACAAAGCAAACTTCAAGTATGCTGACAGAGGCAGGTTACACCTTAAAACGCTCCACTAAACAGCATATTAGGTACTTGCTTTTTATAGCAGACATCTGCAATTACAGAGAAGACACCAGGCAGCACCGTACCAGAACATGTAAAAGCAGTTGTAAGATATTTTATGAAAGAAATGTAGCATTCAAAACAAGTCTAAACTCTGGAATCTCATCCTAAGCTCATGGTGATCCAAAACATTAATTATCTGTTTAAATGAATGCAACATTAACTCTCACCTTCGCAGAAGTAAACACTTCTGCATCTAACAATGTATAAATGAAACTCTCTCCCTAAAATGATCAGGACGTTATTGTTAAAGCATAAAGGACACTGCAGGTTTGTTTCACTAGCATTTTGGCATCTGAGATTTAATTTTTATGAACATGGGTGCCAGAAAACAGTGAAACTGCTGAATCAGGTAGTTTCTTCCAACAGCAAATAAAGTCTATGCAGCCTCAGCACTTTCAAGACAGCTCAACCTCTTTCTACTGGAACTACACTAAAGGAACTCCTTTCTCCCATTATGCAACCAAATGATGTTTTTTCATTCCAGCATATGACTATGAGCAAGGCTACTAACTGCAGTAGTTAGCTGCGTAACATAGCCCTAACTGTAATGCACTGCATGCTTTTTAAGTTTTAGTAAACAAGTCAGTCTTACTACAGCACAACTGTAATTTCCACTATTAAGCTAAATGCTTGCCTTTCATGTGGCCTGTTCACAAGCTTCTAATCCCCGTTCTATGCTCTGCTCACTACAGCAGTGTTCTGCTTTTCCAGCCATTTGTGCATCTGTCCTGACACTAACTGAAATACACCTGCTTTATATAGCAGTTTGTAATTGTCGCCCCAGTTACTGCCTTACTGAGCCTGTGGGTTGCGCTGCATTTTTGACTACCTCTTTTTTTTTGCTCCATCTGCTGATCTGTCCTGCCCTAGTGCAAGAATTGCTAGAACTTCCAGAAAAGCTGCATGTGTTGTGCATCTGTGCACTTCTTCATGTCAGTCAAAAGTATTTCACTTTTAGGAAGCAAATCTTTATCACAGAAAAACAAATGACCCACCAAAGTATAAAGCTATCTTCATTTTAAGAGTTACTGCCATGGGTCGTATGGACTTGGAATCACTTGATTATTTTAATTTATTTTCTACAAGTAAACCAGAAAAGGATACATTACTTGGCTATACTGGCAACTCTGTGTTTATACTCTGTACTTAAAACTGATTTTTTTTTAAGGAAAATTTGTCTTGACTGACTACTACATTACTTTTTAGAGTTTTAATGACCACCAATGACTAAGCACCCTCCTTCTGCCTCTTCAGGTCAGCACTAAATTTGTAAAATGGGGTCAAGGCAACAGCAGTTCTCATTATGAGGCCAGCTCCAAAGCATTTAGGTTTGATAAGCAACCCAGGCATTGAAGAGATGGTTAGGGCAAATGATTAATAATGAAGCAAAGCCTCATCCCTCCCAGGGGGTGGGGGCTGGGTGTGCAAACTCAAGGTGTAGACTCCATATCAGACTCCCCAGTGTAGTCTGGAACACACGGAGGTGCCCGTCACACCTGGAAGCAGAGACACTGGGGTTATGGCACCCTCAGAAGTGTTGCAGACCTTTTGCATCAGACCATCATCTACCCATGGATGTGTACAGGTGTGCAAACGGGGGGACATCCCAGGGTAATCAGTGAAAACGCCAATCCCCCAAACAGATGACATCACCACTTCCAGTGCACTAAATCCTCACCCTACAAGGGAATAAACAGGGTTGTATGGCTCTGGTATAAACAGGGCTGTGTGGCGCTGGTTTCAAGAGGAACAAATGGGTCAGAGTAGCTTGGCTGGTTGGGGAAATTTTATTGTCAGAAAATGGCTGAAGCAGAAAAAAAAAAAAGAAGTTCTCCCATTAGAGGCTTGTTCACTTACTTTGGATGCAAAAGTGGATCAACTTCGTTATGCATACTGTGGTGAGTTCTGATCCACGTTTTGACAGCTTATCCATTCAAATAAAAAAAAAAATAAAACAAAACAAGTTTCCCCAAGTCAAGTACTTCTTCAGCTTTGGCTGCTGGTTCAAATATACTTATACCTATTTGGACTATCCTGGTAGACAAATGCTATGTACACACCCCTTTTCTGGGGAAAACCTGAACAAAAAACTCCAAATTGGATAAAAACACTACAGTGTAGCAATGATAGTTGTTCAAAATCTTACCATAATGATAGATGTCCTTCTCTTGCAGGGATAGCCCTGGACTATTGAAACCTCCCTACCATCCCTTTTTGCTTAGGTGGACGTGGGCGGGAGTACCTACATACAAAAGCAGTCTTTGCTGGGTAATTTCTCTTGAATTTAGGCACTGGAGAGATATCCCCTTTCCTGCAGAGATTGAAAGAAACTAGCAACTGTAGGACCCAATAAAACAGAATTGTCTAAAGGGACATTCATAAGCTTGGATTTAATATCCTCTGCTGATGGCTGGAGTCATAACTAAGAGAATCTCCTTAAGACAGAGCCAGAAGCAGCTGCCCTAGCACAGGCCTCTGCAGAATCATAGCTGCATGTGATGGGAGTGGCGAACTACCTTTGCGGAAGCTCTCAGGAAGGATGCAGCGAAAGTCTTATTGACTGAGTCAGGTAAATCTGAAATGTCCTTGGGGGGGGGGGGGCTGGAAGAGAAGGTCCGAGGCAAACTTGGTCATGTGCATCTGATAATTAATGGCTCTGAATGCCAAGGTGGCCGAAGTGTACACTTTCTTGCCTGGTCTTTCCAGGTTCCTGCTGTCCTTATCTGAAGGAAGGAGAGAGACTGAAGGTAGTAACGTGGGTGGTTTTGTCTGAATCTACTGAAAATCACCAATGGCTCTGCTGAAGGACATTTAAACAAGAACTTGCAGTTGCCAGGAACCTCGTAAAAATTGGTCAGTCTTCTTAGGAGCAGGAGGCTGGGAGTCTGGGGCCTTGGAAGCTGAAGCGAAGGCATCCAGGAAAGCAGGCATTTTGGTAGAAAGCTTCTGTACAACTGCAAGGACTCTGGACCACCCTAATCAGGGTTCCTGGTCATCAGAGTAACTAAAGAAATCATGTGGACAATGTGAGGGACTGGAGTCCAGATGATGCTTGATGGAGGCATGCGATAAGAAGAGATCAGGAGCCTGAGGAAAAGAGATTGAGGGCAAGGCCACAGCAAGCTGGAAAAACATTATTCTCAACCAGTATAGGGCTACGAGAAAAACATTTACTTTTGATACTGTTTTCTGTAGAAATTTCATTTTAAGGGGAAATGGGAGAAAGGTGCAAAGAAGACCCAGAAATCACTGCTAGACCAGATGATCCTAGGAAGTCTATCCTGTGAGCTAATGAGGAAGAAATAGCTACTGCACTTGGCATTGGTACAGGCTGCAAACAGCTGCAAAAACAAAGTTTTTTCCAGTAAAGGAGGACAGCATCTGCCAGACTGACTGACCACTTATGAGGAGTCATTAAACACTGACTGAGCTTGCCAGCTCCATGGTTAAGAGGGATAAAGCCATGATAACTGAGGTAGCCAGAGTTCTACTAGTGGCTCCACTACTTGCTACAACTGGCTAGAAAGAGGAATGACAGTGCAGTATGCGTTTCTCTCTTCCACGTTGAAGGGAGATGCAATCATTTCATGAGGCCTGGTGGTGATACTGTGGTGATACTGTGATCATGAATGAGAAGCCTTTTCTGTGGTAGGTGGGCCAGCAAGAAGGATGTACCACCAATGAGGTCAGACAGTTTCCAACATACTGGAATTGCATATCACTGGGGGCTAAGACTTAAAGAACCACCCCCCCCCAGATGGCCACAGTATGATGGCCTGGTTTTTCCACTGCTCTTCCCTGTCACAGCAGTATTCTTAGCCAGAATGCCAAGTTTTCCATCCTGAGAAAGGAGATCTTCCCAGAAAAGGGACTTGCCTACTCAACCTCCCAACGGAGTGACCCAGAGGGAGAAGGAGCAATGGAGGAAGCCACAAAGAAGTCAGACACAGGTAGCAAAAAAGTGGTCAAATTTGTCCACTATACGTTTGCCCTCAATGGGAACATTCACCGCTATCAGAAAGCAATGAGCCAACATGGCCCATAACGTCAACACAGAGGTAGCAGCGAGTCCCTCCCTCACTTGCTTTATGATGTACCCAGCCACTACTGTGACTGTTGTTCCAGATGACAATGTCTATTAGCAATCACTGAATCCCAAAATCACTTAGACATCCTTCAGGAAGGGTTGTCCCAAATAAATAAATGGTTTTAAAATCATGGACAAACTAAATGCCACAGAATGCATCACTGTATCCTTTGGGAAGTCAACTACCCCAGGGAACTACCAGATTAACAATATACCCCTAAGAACTGAACCATTTAAATGGGATTTGGTAACTTATATGGACAGCAGCCTAACTTTTAGCCAACGTGTCCACTGTTGTAATAAAGTCCTGCTATACTGCACAGCTTACAAGCAAAGGGATTACGTCAAACTCTACGGATGTCAATGTCCTCCTTTACTCAGCCCTCATAAGGGCACTCATTGAAAAGAATGCCCCTTTTGGCATATAATCTGTCCAGACACATGCAACACCTGAACACCCACCGAGATACCCTTCTAAAAGGATACAACGCCTAGACACCATGTCTTACATGTACCACCTGCAAGCCCCGTCAATAATCTGTATCTTACAGACTGCTAAAAGGTGACCTGTGTCTGGCATAAAAGGCACCCTCTGACCCAATACTGATGGACTTACTGCACAACAGCAAGTCAAATAGGATTAGAAATACTCAGTCCAGCGATACAAACCTCTTCTGCATCACCAAAAGAATGGTTGGCAGGAGCAGGTATGTCTTGCAGTGGATACCACTGTTCTGGAACAGACTCCTCCATCCACATAAAAAGTTGATGCTTATCCATATTCAAGCACAGCATGAATTTATGGATGGGAAACAAAAAATTTACCCTAGGACTGCCCTCAGTACTATTAATGGAAACAGGGAGCTCCTACATGCTTTATCCCATGCATGGGTCCCCTCAAAATTATCTATGGTATGAACCCAGTTATTCTCATCAGGGATAATGATCGACCATGGGATGGGCAAGGCCAATCTCTAACCAAATGGGATAGTTTAATCTGAGAACAAAAAGTGAAACTGGCTAGGATTAAAATGCCTGCAAGGGCAGATAGACTAGTACTTGCCTAAGAACCTTGTATATGTATCCAGTAGTTAAAGAACAAGAGGACATTATACAAAAATATGAGCATAATGTGCCCCTAAGAAAGCAGTCTTTCTTCTTTTTCTTTCCCTCTGAATGTTCATTTTTTTTTTTTTTTAAGTTTCTACTGCTCCTCCGCTTCCAAAGTTAATGGCACATACAAACAGTTGGATGAAGTGATGCACAGTCTTTTTTTTTTTTTTTTTTTTTTAACATTTCTTGGTATTAAGTCGGAGGGAGTAACTGCGTATAAATAAACCCGTATGTTCAGCTAACATAGTCTTTTTTGACAAGCTAACCCTCTTGCAACTATTTGTTGTCATGAATGTTTAAAAATGGATTCCCTTGACAGCAATAGCTAGCTTATGTAAAACAGTTTATGAAACAAACCATTGACTAAATGTACATATGAATGAGCATGTGCGCAGGTGAGACAGAAAGAAAGAAAAGGAAAAGAGAGAGGTTTCATGCACAGTGTATTACATGTGCTGTAGCACTGTATAGATTTTGTTTTACAAGAACCTCTTCTCCCATGAGCAAATTTGTCCCCCTGCAATGGCCAATTTTTATTTATCGCTGAAGGCACAGATTTTTTAAACACTCACATATTAACAATGTAGATTAAAAGTATATTTTATCAATATGACTGTTATTCACGATTTTTTTTTATCATATGTTGCTTTGTCACTTAAGCTCTAAGAAACAGATATACATTTAACAGACTGACCTCTGTACCTACCAGACATTAACCCCCGCCACATAGGTTTTTAACTTATTCACTCCCCCATTATGACAGCCACTTAGCAATAGCTGGCAGGAGGCTAGAGCTGATAAGAGGGGTGCTGGTCATCTAAACAATCACCAGAAATTGTTTGTCCACCCTTGACCAAAGCCCTTCTTTAGGAGGCACATAAGTTTCTATACTGCACTTATCGCAATGGCCTTAACATCTGGCTTCATCCTCATAATACCACAGCCTCCTGTGAAACTTAAAACAGGGCATGGAACTATCCAGTAGCCCTGCCCTTCTAATGGGTAAATAAGTGACGTATAATGTTTGCAACTGGGAGTGCGTCAGTATGGTTTGTGATGTAAAATGCTTACAACTAGGACAGTGTTGATGTGGTTTGTTTTCATTTATATAAACATATGATTGCCAATGTAGTACGCGATTAAAAGAAATAATAATAATAATTAAATTAACAAGAAAGGCAGGAATTCAATAATTTAGAATTCAATAATTCAGAATTCAATAATTTATATAATATTAATTAAGGTATATAATAAATATCGTACTTCACATTTATTGTTATATACGTTACTATAGTTTGATTACTTTTACAAGAATGTAAATTTGCCTTGTCACAAGTGAGAATTCAATAAAGGCGTTTGGGGAAAAAAAAAATAAATGTATCTAATGGGTCATCATTCTGTTAGCAGCCAGCATTCAGTTATCTTCCACATTATCAAGCTGTGCACAAAGAATGAAGTGAAGCTACATGGATGAATGGGCAAGCCCATAAGCATGAGCTCCTTCCTTTTAAGCTGCCCATCAAAAATTAGTTCCTGACTTATGTCATAGAGCAAGACCATGTCGCATTTTCCTGACCATTCTTCTAGCACTCGGGATATAAATTATGACTTCAGGTTACTTATGCTGTAGGGTATCTTACCATGACATGAGCGGGCCAGCACTTATTTGGTAAAACTAGAAAACAAGTGAAAAGTAGGCCAACATTACATATAATACTGTAATGAATGGACAAAAAAAAAAGTTATGTACTTACCATAGCGTTCAATCGGTGTTGTCAAGCTTTATTTATCCTTGACATATGGGACTCTGTTCCAGCTCTTGGAATCGGCTCTGCCGTTATAACAGCTAGTGAGAACCAAGACTTCTTGAGCGAAGTCCCTACATAGAATGTCCCTCTCTAGATTACTTCAAATAGGGTTTGCATAAAGGAAGACAGGAAAAATAGCTCTGTTAACAATTGAAGAGGCTATGTCCAAGGTCCTAAATGAAACAGATAACCAGGACTAAAGTCCATTCCTCCAAGGAGTCTGGGGGGGGGGGCAGGGTGTCAAAGATAAAATGAAGATCGACAACACAGACGGATTTTTCCAATACTACTTTTGGAAGGATGGGTTGGTAATTAGCAACACCCTGTCCTTATAAAAAAATCAAATATGGAGGTTATGAAGATAACACATGAATATCTCTTCTGATGGACATAATGGCTGCCAACAAAATGGTCTTCAATGAAAGGAAGTTCAAGATGCAAGTAGCCGCTGGCTCAAAAGGGGAATGGACCAAGGACTGTAGAAACATATTAAGATCTCAGGGAACGAGAGGATCCCTATAAGGTGGTTTTAACCACAAGGTTCCTTGCATAAAAACTTTACATAACCTATGTGAGATTAACAAATGCTCTTCAAAGCAGTCATGGAAGTTGGAAATAGCAGACAGTTGAACTTTGATGGTAGAAGCAGCAGCTCCCAGTTAGAAAAAAAGTCTGGCTAAAAATTCCAAAACCTTTTAAAGTGGTGCCAAAAAGGGATCAATTTCCTTATGTGCCCAAAAAGAAAATCTTTTCCACTTACTGTGGTAAAGCTTCCTAGTGGATGGCTTATGGGAAACAACATTTTTCAAATTGGAGAGAACAGATTTTGCCTTGCGATCAATGGAATTGGGACTAACCAAGCTGTAAGCTTGAGGTTTTTCAGACTGGGGTGAACTAGTCCCTGTGGATGGGACAGGAACGCTGGATCCAGACTCCATGGACAGTGAATTAGGTGAGGCCAAAGTAAGGGGAACCAAACTTGTAGAGGCCAGAATGCAGCACTGAGAATCACTTTGCTTTTCAACTTGATGGCTTTCTTCAAGAATGAGGTATTAGTGGAATGGGGGAAAAGGCATAGAGCAGTCCCGAGGGCAAATCGTGAAGGACAGTCTCTCAGGGATTCCCTCCTGAGGGAGGATTAGGGCAAAGCAGCTGCTGCACCTGTTGGTGATGCAAACAGGATGCAGCAAGACTGGCCACAGCGAAGGAAAATCTCCTTCACTACTCTGGGATTAAGAGACCAACAGTAAGTAGGAGGATGCATCGGCTAAGCTTGCCCGCTATCACGTTCGAGCTCCCTGGATGTGTATTGCTATCAGAAAGTGATTGAAACATCACCCTTTGCCATACTTGAGAGGTTCTCGACAAAGGGGATAAGGCTTGGTTCCACCCTGTTGATATATACCAGACTACTGACATGTCTGACTGAATCGCAATCGTTCCTAGAGGGAGGGCAGCTTAGAAGGCTTGCTATGCTAAGAGCACTTCCCTCAGTTCCACAACATTAATACGCAGACTAGTCTCCATCGGGGGCCAAGTGTCTTGGACCGTTCTGCCCAGATAATGCCCTCTCCACCCCATCTGGGAGGCATCCGTGGTCATTATGGCCTTCAGCTGGGGTTAAACAAAGGGTCGGTCTAAAATAATTTCCTCTGATTCTATCCACCAGAATAAGTCCTTCTTGCAGTGATTGGTGATTCGGATGAGATGCGTCAAGGGATGAGTGAGGATGGACTACTGGGAGGCTAGAAGCCACTAAGTCTCATGTGGAATCTTGCTAGTGGAACTAGCATGATGGCCACTGCCATGGATCCTAAAGCTTGTAAAACTAATACAGCAGGTACATTGTCACTGGAGAGAATAACTTCCACCTGGGACATTATCTTTTGCATAGCTTCCCTTCCTCTTCACAGACTGCAGGAGGTTGTATTCAGGCAGGTTCCTATAAACTTCAATTGCTTGAGCCAGACTTGGCAGGTATTTCATATGATTCACTGTTATACCTAGATGAGCACATGTATGTGGAATAAAATCTCTTGTCTATTCTAGTAGATGCCTGGTGGGAGCGGTGATGAGCTAGTCACTAAATATGGAAACACCCGGAACCCGTGCAGTCTCAAATGAGCTGCTACTGCTGCCATACACTTTATGAACAACCGGGGGCTGTGGTGAGACCGAAGGGCAGAGCTCTGAACTGATAGTGACGGGCTCTCAGCCGGAAGCGGATGAACCTTTTGAAACTTGTCCATTTTTATGTGGTAATACGCATCCTGGATGTCTACAGAGCACATCCAATTGTCTTTCCCTAAGAAGGGGAGGGAGAATAGACTGAACCGTGACCATCTGGAATTTTGTCTGCTGAACAAACTTGTTCAAAAGACTGAGATCCAAAATTGGTCTCCAGTCCCCTATCTTTCTTGGCAGTAAAAAGAACCTCAAGTAAAATTCAGATCCTGTCTATCTGTTGGAAGTTCCTGGATGACTCTAGCAGCCTTTGAATTTTCAGAGCTGCCTGATGCCTCTGATTGGGTGGAACATTGGGGATTCTTCTTCCTGTTCTTGAAGTGGGAATGAAGGGAATGTACAGTCAAGATATTTAAAGAAATGATGGAAAAAGACATCAGGATGATTAACAATAATAAGCAAAGAAATGACCCCCATAATATCAGTATGAATGAGAGGAATTTAATCAAGGATCTCAAAAGTAATAACTGTAGGGCTATGAAAACAGATAAGGGGGGGGGGGTTAGTTCTGATGTATAATTCAGATTATATTCAGTACATTGAACGGATGTTACAGGACCCGGAGCAGTATGAACAGGTGTCCAGGAATGAGTTACATATGGCATACTCAAGAATTTCTTTCATTTTATATGACCATCTTTTGCAAGGGTTTTTTTAATGAAAAATTGTATAATTTTTTTAATTGTTGCCAAGCCAAGAATTCCTGTAATATTTGGCATCCCGAAAACACACAAAGGTCTTGACCCCCTACACTTCAAACCTATAGTATCTGGGCAAGGAGGTATAACAGAACCGATTGGGAAATTTATAGACCACACTTTGAAGCAATTTGCTGCTTCTTTGAAGTACATCTGCAGTGATTCTTGGGATTTTCTTAGGGGTCTGCAATCCCTAGCATACCATCCGGATCTATTGCTAGTAACTACAGACATTGTTCAACTGTTCCCCAGTATACCTCATTCTACAGGAATGAAATGGTTTAGTGATGTTTTAGTTAAAGAGGCGAAACTTACTTCCAACACCACAAACTTGTTGGTGGAGTTAATGGAACTAATCCTGGAAAATAATTTCATTTGTTTCAACAGTCATTTCTACAGGCAAAAATCAGGTGTTGTAATGGGGGAGGCCTGTGCCACAGTTTATGCAAACATAGTGTTGCATAAATGGGAAAACACATATATTTTTGGCACAGAGTGGGCACAGTACATCAAGCATTATGTCAGATTTCTTGTGACATTTGTCTTGTATGGAGTGGTACTAGGGCAAATATGGAGGAATTTTTTCATTACATTAACAGTACTACTTCTTTTCTAACCTTTACACACTCACTGAGTTTTGACAGCTTGAATTACTTGGATGTGCACTTGGTTAAAGATAAAGTTAACAATAGGTTCATATCAAGTGTGTTTAGGAAGCCCACTTATTCAAATGCTTTTTTGCATTTTAAAAGTAACCACCCTGAATATCAAAAAAGAGGCATAGTCAAGGGGCAATTTATCTGTGCCTCCAGAATGTGCAACACAAAGCAGGTGTTTATGGAGGAAATCAGGTTCCTAAAAGAAAGATTCTTTGAAAGAGGGTATCCAAGCCTTTTTGTTGAAGAGCTAGCGACAGAAATTATTAGGTGCAGGGAAACAAAATATCCACCTCTCCTAGACACTACGGGCACATCAATATGCCTAGTGGGCAGCAGCCTGCAGAATAAGGAACAAAAAGGATACATCCATACTTTTAGTATTGATTATGAGGTTGTGGAAAACAGTGTAAAGAAATACTGGCCGATCCTAAGACTGGACGATAGGTTGGCTAATATGATTCCAGAATTTCCTATATTCATTAGACGTAGGGGTACCAATTCAAAAGAAATGCTAGAGATGAATCAGAACAAACCAATGGCAAGTAGTGATAATTAAAAAGAAGGCACATACAAATGTGGAATGTGCAAGCAATGCCCGGCTATATTCAATGGACATAGGAATTTTCTTGATGGTAAATAAGGGGCCATTACAATTGCAATGCCAAATTTATTGTTTATTTAGGTTTATGTACTAGATGTAAAAGTTTCTACATAGGAAAGACTGAAAGAACCCTCAGAAGACGTATTTATGAGCATCTGCTTTTTATACACATTCCCTTTTTTTGTCCTAACATGGAAATTAAATTCATTATTTTAGAACAGCTAAGGTTGGATGAAAGGGGGGGGGACTGGGGGTCTCTTTTAGAATATAAAGAGTTATTATGGCAGCTAAGACTAGATGCAGGAAGGTGACCAGGGCTCAATGACGCTTGCAGCATTAGCAGCGTCCTTAGCTTAAGGAAGGCTAAATTATGAACTTTCGGTTTTCCAGTGTTTTCAGAGTTTACATATAGAAATAAAAATTTTGCTGAATAAACAGCACATTTAAACATTTTTAACATACTAGCATGTGTATAGTATTGGCTTTTGAATATTGTTTTAACATTGCATGGTTTTAATATTGCATATTTTTAACACTGTATATTTTTATGGCAATCTGTGTGTACACCAACAATTGATTATTAAGTTTATGCATATACTTTGTTGGACATTGCAGTGAGGTGTGCTTAGTAATGGTCTGCCTGCAAGCAGGTTTTGTACCAGC
>NC_056746.1:629654095-629739095 GCF_019279795.1 Protopterus annectens
CTAGAAAATAGTGCAAGCCACCTTCTCATACTTCTAATAATCTTTTCACATTTGAAGATAAGACATCAGACAGTCCTTACCGTAGGAGGCACATCTCGTGCCCAGAAGGTCAGTGTATTCCAATTCAAGCTATGTGCAAATCCAGCACGATGCTCACCAAGCCCATACACAAACTGAGAGGGCAGTGTTGTGGAAATCTGAAGAAACTGGTCGGCAAAGAAGAGGGGAGCCACAGCTGTGTTTATGCTGCAAACAAAATAGTTAAAAAAAAAATCAGCTGAACTCTGCTCTGACAAAATTCCACACCGTCACTTCCAGCAGTCTGATCTATTTACTTGCTTATCACAGTATGAAAGCTCTATGCAAAAATGTTATCAAGCTCCTAATTTAAAATAAAATACATAAAATCACATCTCCCCTAGTAAATCAAGAAGTTATGAGCAATAGGCCACTTGTTTGCATACTGGTCACAAAGATGAACAATGCAATCTTCCTATACTTCTCAATGTACGGGCACACAGACCAGGCTTGGGAAACATCTGGATAGAGAGAAAAAAATCTGTACTGCTCTTTGTTCTGTTGCAGTACTTCACTCCCAAGAAACCTATAGGAAAGTTTTCTGTGCAAAAGCTAAAAGCTGAACTTTCTCGGTTTCTGTAACTTAACGAGAGAGAGAGAGAGCAGGCTAGAGAGATACAGAGCCACAGACACAGATAGGGTCTTCAAATGAGCTGACTAAGAAGTGAGGCTTATTGCAAAGCCCTTCTTTCATTACAACTAAGAGAGGGAAGATAAAGTCATCAGAAAAACAAGTCTCAGAAAAATAAAAATAAAAGCTTACACCATTGTACTATGTTCAACATAGGGATCACTGCTGCAGCAACTGACCTATATGGGTAGATAACCATAGCCTAGACTGACTGGGAGTGGTCAAGAGGAGGGCCCAGAAACTCATGGAGAATGGCCCTAGCAAAGCCTGTCCTACACCTGGAGAAGCAGTAAAGCTATGGACTGAGGACCAAGTTGCTCCATATAAACTACTTTTACAAACCAACCCTTTTCAAAAGGCCACAGATTAAGCCAATGTTCTGTTAGAATGAGCCTTTATGCATCCTGGAATTGTTTTGTTCTGGTAGGTATAACAAAAGGTAGAAGCATGAGACAATGACTTGGAAGTGGTTTGCTTTGACACAGCTCATCCTTTATTCTTGATGTCACAAGAAATGAATAGCTGTAGAGTTCCTGAAAGATTTTGTTCTGTCAAGATTGTACTAAGTTGCTGGTGGACATTCAAGGTATGGAGTATGCTTTCTCCTGCTTTTTTAGATTATGGAAGAAGAAAGGAAGATGGATAGCATGTCTCAAGGTAAAGTCAGAGGTCACTTTACTTTAAGCAGCAGTCCATTTATAACTAACCATATCTTTTTGGCAAATGGGATAAGGCTGACCCACCAAAAAAGCTTGCATCTTGGATACTCTTCTTGAAGGGGTCAGTGCAATTAGAAAACCACTTTCCATGTCAAGAACCTCAAGTCAAGTCGATGAGCTGGTTTAAAGGGAACAGTTATAAACAAAATTAAGATCCCACGGAGCATCCACTAGTTTTCTGAGAGGCTTTGTATGCAACATTTTCACAAGACTATATTGGACGAGGGGGGGATCCATAGGCAGACATGCTGAAATTACTGATAAATTAACTTTGCCCGAAGACTAAGATAGACAAGAGGATAGTAACTCAAACATATAACAGAACCAGAGACACTAGCTCTGAATGGGTGCTGATTCTTTTCTTGGCAACTAGAGAATCTTTTCCATGTATTTGTATGTGACTTCATAATAGCAAGTTTTCTTTCCTCTTAATGCCTACTGTACATCTTCAGAAAAGAAAAGAAAAAAAAAAAAAAAAAAAAGTGCCCCAAAAAATATTAAGATACAATCATCCAGGTAGCCAGTTACAGTTGTTTGGGGTTGGGATGTATCAAACACTCCTGGCCTTATGTTGCTAGACTCAGTCAGCAAGGAAGCATGTGGTAATTGCCCTGGCCATTTCCAAAAAGAAGGGAGGACCACTGTTGCCTGGGCTAAAAAGGAGCCACCTCAATGACCTTTTGAAGATTCTTTCTGAATCTTCAGAATGACCCTGAATATTAGTGCAAAAGGTGGAAAAGCACAGGAACACTTCTGTCCTAGGAAAAGAAAATACATCTGTTTTCCAGGCCTTCTTGCAAGGAGTCCTGTTGACTGGAGGCAAAAAGATCTATTTGAGGTATTCCCCATAGCTGAATCAAATTACTGTAAATGCCCTTGAATAAAATTTCCATTTGCAAGGGTTTGCCCTGGTTCTGCTAATCTCATCTGCTACACAATTTTGCTCTGAAGGTATGCAAGACGCCTGCTGCTGCCACCAAACATTTCCCTTTTCACATACCTCAAAACTGAAATCCTAAGTGATGGGGATACTGATGTTGGGAACATATAGATTTCAGGTACCATTGGATTTTTTCAGACATGCAACTCCATATGAAATGCAGGAGGACTCATTACTGGGCACTTGCTGGTGTCGTGAAGAGCACTTCTGGCTAACAAAGATTGAAACAATACTAATTTCAAGTACTTTGACAAGGAACGGGGTCCATTCCCATCATGGTATTAGGAAATTCAAAAGACGGAGAAATTAAAAAAAAAAAAAAAAAAAAAAAAAGAATCCTTGCAAGAGGTATCATGAGAATCATTGATGCAATGAGACTCAGAATCCTGAGGAAATCCGTTGCTGAGACAGTGGCCTGAAAAATAAAAACACTCAGGAACAGATCTAGACACAGATGTGTGTTTTTCCATGGGAAAAAAAAACCTCTAAACTGAGGTGCCCAAGAGACACACTAGGAGTCAGACAAAATTTCTGTATGGTTCCCTTACCTAAGTAAGAGATTCTGGACATTTTGAAAAAGACTCTAAAAAAGATAAGAAGCCATCCAAATAAGGTAAAATGTGAATATCTTGCAGTCCGGGCATCATCACAACAGGTTCAGAAAAGGAAGCTCCAGAACTGGTCTCCAAGAATCTTCATTCTTTGGCACCACAAACATTCTTGACTAAACCCTCATCCTAACTGAGGAGGAAGAGGGACAAGTATCAATCTCTGAGAGTGTACGGTAAATGATAGGAAGGAGAAAAAGAATTTGGTCTGGTGGGTGGGTGGGGGGTATCCCACTGCCATCTGTAACCTTGATGAATTACTCTCACACCTCATCTGTCAGAAACATTCCATGCTTGTCACACTTACTAAAGCATATCAGTGTGTAGATATCACCTTGCTGCCTTAGTTTTATAAAATGTACCTCTACCAGGATTACAGAAACTAAAATTTGAAAAACAGTGACAAGTATACTTGTTTCAGGAGTATAGCAAAGTCTCCTTTAAAGAAGAGTATACTATTAGAGGATACAAAGGAACTCTGCTTTCCTGATGACTATACTCTTCTCTGAAGCAATGAGTTTAAGCATTATATGCAATAAGATCCTTGTTAAAGGTGAGGGAGTAAGCAGTAACCTAATCATCGGCACATGAATAGGGGGAACCAGAAAAAAATATTGTCTAACAGTATAAGTACAAGGTCTCAAGTCAGAAGTAAGCCTAGAAAGATGGAGAAACCCATAGGACAGACCAATAATACCTCAGAGGTGTCACAGGCCAAGCTACATGTGAAAATGGACAAAATCATGGCCGATGTGGTCCAAATAAATAACCGGCTCATGGATTATATAAATAAAAACTGAGAAATGGCTGTATGAGATTGAACATCACAATCAAATCAACCTGACCAGTTCATCACCTTGGAAAGAACAAGAGGGGGAAAAACAAAATAGCTCCACTTGAAATGAAACATAAAAGTTACCTGAAACTGAGATTAGAGTAAGGAGGATGCTTATATTTCCTTTCTAATAAACTGTCTCTCATGCTTGACCAGCAAGGTTAATTTTCTTTCTGCTTAACTGTCATTTACTCATAAATGAAACCCAATTTTACCCTTTAGCCTGTTCTTTGTTGACTATGTTGAAAAGACTGAAAGAACTGCAAGATTCTGAGGTGGTGCTGAGTGAGGAAGACTGACAAATGTTAATGACACTTGAAAAGGGTGTAAGGAAAAGACTGAAGTCAAGTACATGGGGCCTCTCAAACAAAACTGATTTCATTTTTTTTGACAACTCCCCTAGATACCCAAGAACACAAGCAGTTAAATTAATACAGATGAAAGTGGAGAGAATGAACGTTAAGTTATGATGTCCAAAATCAGGACGGATAACCAAAAGGTTTGAGGAAATTCTGGACATTTTACAAGAATTTTATCAGTACAAGGTAAACACAAAAAGTAGGAAGGGGCAAAAAGTGTAGAGGGAATGTTTACGAGTCTGGTTTGCATCAAAGTGTCAGAAGAGAAAAATGATTACCTACCTCAACCCATTATTTGTGGGAAAATAGAAAAACAGATGGATAGGGACTACAGACAGATGGTATTACATTTGGATGCAGACAAAGTCTTTGACAGAGTACATCAGAGGTACCCATGGGAAAAATGTAGAGGGTGTGGATTAGTGATGGCTTTATCAAACTAATAGCTAGCTAAGGAATTAAAGAAATACTTGATTGTAGCTGTAAAAGTAAATGCTAGATTAATGGAAAACTTCCCTAAAAAGAGGGGAAACTTATCAAGGATGCTCTCTTTCTCCCCTCCTCTCTACATTCATTTTATTTATAGCTTTTGGCCCAGAAACCTAAAACATAAAGGGATGGCAGAGGCGAAGGGGTGAGGAAAGTATTTGCCTTATTCACCAATGGCATTTTTTGTATCTCAATGACACAGACATAAAGTGTATAACATCTTAGGAGACTTGAATACCTTTACTGAATTATCACTTAAAACAGGAATTTACATAAGAGAAAAAAAAATCATGTTAACATGCTCACAGTTACCAACATATCACATGCATTATTTTATACAATCAATCCAACATTACATAAAATTGATCAATTCCTGCCTTCCCTTAAATCTCACTCATCCTTCAAAACATTATTCTGCATGTACTGATCCCAAAGTTCTTAAGTACTTTTATCTCTGTTACAATATTCACCACTTAAAATACATTTGGTTTAGACTTTGACTTCCTTTTTCTAGTAATTGCTTTTTGGCAACCACCAGAATTAAACCAAATAAGGCTTTACTATGTCTAGGCAGTTTTAGATACTTTATCCCTGCTCAAAGTAAATACATGCATACATAAATCATTTCCTTAGTTACACCTGTTTGCTAATGTAATCTTTCTGACACAGTAACTTTGTAGAGAATTTTTCAAGTCTGCCAACTCATTACACTTCCAAAACATGTTACCATTTACCTCTTCCCCATCGCATCTTCAACATTTGACATCTTCCTGGGGAAAAATTCTTTGGAGTCTGCTTGGGATATAAAATACCCATGCAAACACTTTGAAAAAAAGATCCTAAATCTTCTACACTTTGTTGCAGATTTTGGAGCCACACGTGTCATTCCACTGTTTCCTTGTTAACTGCTTACCCGGTCTCTCTTCCCAATATTGTCTAACCTCCTCTGATCAATTCCTGTAGTCATCACACAATATTTTATATCCCCACAGCAGCTTCTATTCTAGACTCAACTAAAATCTCTACCACAGCAGGCCTTTTACTTAGGATTCCCATATCCCTTTTTCTTTGCCTATATTCTGATATCAATCCCTGATAGGGAAAGCCATCTCTAGCCTTCAGTTTAAGTGTCTTATTGCCTTCTTCCTACTCTATTACCTTTCTGTCTCTCTAGTTATTTGCTCCCAATACCTTGGTACCTTTGCCATTTCTCCAGTAAATTCCAGCCCCTTCTTGCCTATTCTCTGCACACCTAAATTGCAGTCATCCCTATTGGCAGAATCTCCTTTCTCCATTCTTGTATTGGCTTAGTTCTTAGAGTACTTTATTCTTGTTTATAAGATAGCAGAAACAGCCATATAGAATATTTTAAGATTATGTATACAAAATCTCACACTCTACACTATTTCTTAAATTTCTTCCTGCTTCATCATCATCCCTTTCCACTCTGAATTATATATTTCAGCTAGTGTTGTGTACATGATCATTAAATGTGCAACTCTAAAACATTCCTTCAATTCAGATAATCCTAAACCAACCTTGTTCTACTGGAAAGAGCTACTTATCTCACTTGACCCCTGCCTTCTCCTCCTCACAGATAAAAATCTTTCAATTCTTTATTATTCTCCACAACTGATAAAAATGTGTCTGACCTGTATATATATATATATATATATATATATATATATATATATATATATATATATATGTGTATGTGTGTATATATATATATATATATATATATATATATATATATATATGTCTGTATATATATATATATATATATATATATATATATATATATATGTATGTGTGTGTATATATATATATATATATATATATATATATATCTAAAGGGACTAAAAAAAAAAAAAAAAACCTCACTTGTACCTTGCCATCCATAAAACTAAGAGCTTCCAGTTTCTCAGTGCTTGTATTATATTGTTTTTAGTCTCTTCCCACAAATCCTCAACTTTCATTAACAGAATACTTTTTAACTCATACTGCTAAATATTTTGTTTAATCACTGTGATGATGTGAGGTAGTGCCAGTTGTGCCAGAGGGACAGTAAGGAAGTTCATGTGTGACATTTGCTAGCATAGCTAGGTGGATTTTTGTAAATAATTATGTCATTTGATCAAACAGATTTGCACAGTTGCTGGCGTTACAAAAATGCATCATCACTGGGTTAAAGCTCAGTCCAGCTAACCTTAAAGAAAACAAAAAAGCCTGAGATTAAATGATGGTTTAGGCCATAAAGATTTTTATCTCACAGGTCTGAATGCAGTCAGAGATGCAATGTCTATGAAAAGCCTGGACAGGGGCCCTGCTCTATTGTCCTTAGTGGTGAACTAATTTTAGGTGCCAGAGAATAGCTTGTCAGTTTCTGCAGGAAGGGTTGGAATGGTTTTACAGTTTCCAGATGTTATAATAAACCTTAGCTAAAGGTGTGTGTGTGTGTGTGTGTGTGTGTGTGTGTGTGTGTGTGTGTGTGTGTGTATTGTGACACATCAGTACCAGATCCTGGCTCAATCTCAAGTAAGAGGGTATTGTGGGAACCACAGTCAGGTGACCAGATGTGATGTCATTCTGTAGTCAGCAGTGAAATTGTATTTGATTACTAGTGAGAGATTTGAGGATTGCGCTCCGTTTCTGGACCCGACAAGATATCCATCCACTTTCATCTTGCCTTGCATTAGGAAGTAACCAAGGAACAGTAATTCTTCAGCCGGTTAGATAAATAGGTTCATAGGTTCGTACTAGGCTATCTGCCCTAGGGCATTTATAAGCCTAGCCAGAGTGTGTGTGGCTTTCACCACCCCTTAGGATGAGAATACTACACCCTTTTAGGGTTTAGTTTACTGTGCCTCTGTCTAGTAGTGACACAGAGATGACCCCCGGGGTAAACTTACGATCTCCCATCCATTCGTCAAGATTTCTCTTGAATAGAGTTAGTGAGGGGCTCTGCCTAACATGGATTGGGATTCTGTTCCAGAGTGTAGGGAGTTATGAATCTGTCTCTCCAGCACATCCTATTTATTTCTGTGTTGAGGTTTAAGTCTCTTGCTCTCGTAGCTCTGATGGATTTGGATTTTCTGAGGTGGAGCATGTCCATTAATTCCAGATTGGACATGGCCTTGTACGTCAGGCACAGATCACCTCTGAGTAGGCGGTATGCGACTGAATAGAGCTGGAGGTTTTTAGTCGGGCAGCATATGACATATGTTTAAGACCCTTTATCCTCATGGTGAGGAACTTTTGGGGTCTTTCCAACTTGCTGCAGGTGTCGGGTAAGATACATCCCAAAAGGGGCATTGTACTCAATCATTGGCCTGATAAGAGAAGAGTACAGGGACACAATGACCTCTCTTGATCTAGATGTGAAACCCTTCATGATAAGGTGGGCAATATAGAAGGTCTTCCTAACCACTTTGGCAATGTGAGTGTCAAATGAGAGGTTACTGTCAACCTGGGTCCCTAGGTCCCTGATTACCTCTTCCGTACTTAATGGATTACCACCTATGTGGTAATTTGTGGGTACCTTGTTTTTCCCAAAGGTATGACTATACATTTGTTGGCGTTCAGCTTAAGGCCATGGCTCTGGCACCAATTATCCGTTTCTATGAGGCCTCTCTGAAGGATGTTTGTGTCCGCTGGAGTATCAATTATGGCGCCCAGTTTGCAGTCATCTGCGAACTTTGTCAGCCACAATCCTCCTATGTTTGCCTGTACCTCGGAAAAATAAATGCCGAACAAGAGGGGTCCCAGGACTGAGCCCTGTGGGACACCGCTTGTTACTGGCTTAGAGTCTGACATAGCTCCAGCAACTCTGACCCTGTGGGTTCTGTCCTTGAGCCAGTTTGCAACCCATCTTGTGATATATGGGTTTACATTTAAGCTGGTGAGTTTGTCTATGATGCCCGAGTGGGGTATTGTGTCAAAGGCTTTTGCAAGGTCAAGGTAGGCTGAGTGAACTGCCTTACCCTCATCAATGGCCTTAGTGACCGTTTCAAAAAAGTCGACCAAGTTCAAAAGGCAGGATCTTCCCTTGACAAAGCCAAATTGGGTAGGAGCTAATGTCTGTAGGTCCCCAATGTCTTTGTTTATGAGTTCCATAATGATCCTCTCCATAGCTTTGCAGACCAGGCTCGTCAAGCTTATGGGGCAGTAATTTCCAGGGTCCATAGAAGCACCGCCTTTGTGAAGTGGGACCACTGTTGCCGTATGCCACTCTTTGGGTACGTATCCTATAGTAAGGCTAAGATTAAACAGCAGCCTTATGTGTGGGTTTAGTTCCTCTTGGAGTTCATGTAGCACACAGCCCGGGACACCGTCTGGTCCCATTGATGCTGTTTTTTTAGCTTTAGAGAGGGCGGCTCTCACCTGGGCATCTGAGATGTTAGGGAGGCTACACTCTTCTGGGATAGTTATCTCTCCTTTTGGGGGGGAGGGGGAGAAGAAATTTGCACTGAACCTGTCTGCCAGCATGTTGGCAATGTCAGTGGGTTCAGTGTATTTTGTGTCATTTTGGACTAACTCTGAGCATATCTGGGAGTTTCCACCCAGGTTTCTAACATAGCTAAAGAAGGCCTTGTGATTGTCTTTTGTGTCTTTTGCGATTTTTCTTTCAAAGTTGGCCTTGGATGATTTTATGAGTGATCGTAGTTTTTTGCTAGTACTGATCAGAGATGCCTTCCCTTTTAGGGATTTTGCTCTGTCATGTAGTAGCTTCCTCCTCCTGTTGTAAAGTTTGTTTATGGCTGGGGTGCACCAGACTGGGCGCCTGCCTTTGGGGGAATGGGTCTTGGTTTTATTTGGGATTGCATGATCCATGCATTCTAGAAGGTGCCCGTAGAAGGCATTTGCAAAGGATTCAGCAGTGTGGATTTTGGTTTCCACTGGCCCAGGGGCCTTGAAGGATACCACGTCAGTCTTAAGAAGTGTGAAGTTGGCTTTTGAGAAGTTCTTCACTGTGGTCTTTTGTGCAGGGGGGTGGGGCGGGGATGTGGATTTCCAGTGAGATTAATTTATGGTCTGATCTTACCAAAGAGGGATATACTTCCGGTGTGGAGCATTTTGTCCCCATGTTTGTGATGATCAGGTCTAGTATATTGTCTCCTCTTGTGGGAATGGTAACTAGTTGTTCCATTGCATTTGAGTTTATGAATTCTAGGAACCTTTGGGCTAGGGTGTTGGGGCTTGAGTAATGTTCCCAGTCTATGTTTGGGTAGTTGAAGTCTCCCAATATGATGGTATTTGGAGAGACATTCATACTCTCCAGTGTCTTCAGGAAGGCCGTGTGGGGTTCCTGAGTTTGAGAGGGTGGTCTGTAGCATGCTACAAACTGTAAGGCAGTTTTGCCTATGGTTAGTTGCACCTGGATGGTCTCTGATGCTTCGTGCGTTGCCACTAACCTGGAGGTGTGGGTATCTTTGATGAATATGGATACTCCCCCTCCTTTTGTGGTTCAGTCCAAGTTTTGGGGCCGGAAAGCATGACATGAGGTAAAACCTGATAGTGCTGGGGTGCTCTCAGGAGCCTTGAACCAGGTTTCAGTCACTGCACAGACATCGATGTTCTCCATACTGAGGAGGGCTTCAAGGGCGTGCATCTTGAGGTTTAGACTTCTGGCATTGAGCAGCATTACCCTTAGTTTTTTTCCACTTGTGTTTTCTAGGGAGGTAGGTTTGTCATTTGAGCCTTGCCTAAAAAAGGCACTATGGGGGTGGCAAGAGCCTTGGCCAATATCCGGAAGCCCAGGGGTGACAGGTGCAAGCCATCCCTTGTGAAGCAGTGTGGCTTGTCAAACATGTCATCCCAAGCAGACAGACACTGGATCCCCTTAGAATGACACCAGTAATTAAGCCAATTGTTAAAACTGATCATTTTGTCTTTGTACTGTGGCATCATTCTTGGTGAGGGTAAGATGCTGCTCAGGGTCAGGGTCATACCGGCCTGGGCTACATAATCAGAGAGCTCCTCTAGGTCTCTTTTCATGTAGTCCAGGGAGGTATGTCTCAGGTCGTTCACACCGGCATGTACAATGACCGAGTCATATTTGTACTTGCTGTGGAGTGACCCCGAGTGCTTGTGTTATGTGGCGGATTCTAGCTCCCGACAGGCAGCTTACTGTGACCTTTTCCTTGTTCAGTCTGGTGAGCGGGACGTCAGTGTGTCTGACTATGGAGTCACCTATTACAAAAGTGTGTCTGGCATGTTGTTTGGCCTTAAGGGCTGTGACCGTTTAGCACACTGACTTTGCGAACTATGTGTTGCATGTGCTATGTCTTGAGGTGGCGGTTGCTTGGGTGTCTGCTTTGGAGGCCTCTGTTGTTTTGGTAAATTTTTAATCAGCGCCTCCGAGTATGTTTTTGTGTGTTTATGTGTTTGGTTTGCAGTTGTGATAGTTCTATGTGAGACTGGGTTTGTGGTGTGCGTGGTTACCTTCTGCTCCTGACTGGTCTTGCCAGTACTGAATTGACAGAGAGCTCAGCCTCCATTTTGGCTATATAGTTGCATCTCTCGCATATATTTGTATTTGTTGGGAGGAGGAGAGGGTTGTCTGTGTACATTAGGCAATTGTAACATTGCCTCAAGATTCCCAGATTCACCAGCTGAACAGGAGAGGACGCCAGCAACTGACCCTTCGACATGCTAGAAATAGTGAAAAAAGATTGCTGTGTAACAGAAAGGATCTATAGGGAAATGGGTACTCAAGGGAATTTAGGTGAAAGAAGTACTTTCTTTTGTTTAAGAGTGCTTTACCTGTATAAAAAATGCTTTAGGAGCAAGTGCTGAGCTTTTCAGTTAGAGAATAGGCTGTTTAGATTGCAAGTAGAGCAGTTCTAAGGGAAAAATTGAAGAGTAGACTTTACGGAGCCAGAAATAGTTTAAACTTGATTAACCGGCGCTGCCCTATGCTGCTCTATGAGCAACTTCGCGCTAAAACGCACAAAAGTGGGCTTTATAGCAGGGGGTTGAAAAGAGCCAGGAATTGACCCAAAATGGCCAATAAACTACAAGTTGCTGGGCTGGAACCAATCCTCTAGGGACAAATAGGTTGCTCAGTGCTCCCCACTCCCACTGGTGAACAAAGAAGCTTCCTCTTATCCAAATAAGGGTATGGACAGCACAGGAACTAAGACAAAGCCCAGAGATCAGCAAAATCTGAAGACTGGACTATTCTAGTTCAGAAAAGCGGGAAAACAAGGATTTTTTTTTTTTTTTTTTTTTTTACAGAGAAAGGAGAAAGAGATGCAGTAACAAACAGTAAATGCTATAAAACGGCTAGCGCACTTGAGTGCGTTAGCCTAACAATTAAATTAAACAAAAAATAACTTTTTAAAGTGCTAACAGTATAAATTCAACACAGTACAGTAAAAACAATACGCAGAACTGTTTTTTAAGCGAAATGCAGTCGAGATGCAGTAATTTAAGCGAAAGCCAGAAAAAATACTTATAAATCCAGGAAAGTCACTCTTTCACTCTCTGCTGCTTGTAGAACTCTGCAGGACAAATATAGTGAGATTAGCTAAATTTAGTTTCTTTTTTTCTGCTTCTGTCAGAGTGTCTGTCTGTGCTTTTTATATTTCCTGTGACTGAAACTCTGGTGTTTAATGTAAACAGATATTCAGTATGCTCATGTTTTTATTATTTATTATACATATATCTAAACCATTCATTATGGCTGGTCGTTTAGAAAACATTTAACCTTTGGGAGTACTTGCATTTATTTAGTGGCGCTGTGGCTCCACGTTCCTGAAAGTCTTGCTGCTTGGTTAACACTACCATTTTGTATACGTATTAATTTTACTACGTGTAAATTGGATACCCTTGTAAGAGTAGTTGGCTTTGGGTGTTCTGGTGGCAGTAAATCTACCTTACAGTCTGAGTTGAGGTGTCAGAGCAGGTAAGCTCTGCCAGCCTTTCCGAAGTGTGTGTGTGTGTCTACGCAAAAATCCAAATCTCAAGAGAGTGTGTGTGTGACAACTACTTTGAACAGGAAGACGGCACCGATTTCACACAAAAGGTGGAGGAGGACTTGGTTTGGAACAACCAGCTAAGGAGTCAGCTCTGTAGTGGTCAGTGGAAAGTCTTATTTGGGGCCTGGAGAGAAAGCCCAGCCCCAGAACTGGAGTGTGCATTCCCTGTGTGCTCTTAAGGGAAACTGTACTTGGTGCAGACAGCTGCATCTGGAAATAATGGGTGCCTCTATTTTTCTCACCATGAATGTTCTTCACCACTGTCAGTGGTCAGGATTGAGGCTCCTTAATCACTGGCCCAGTGAAGAGATATCACAATCACGTCCCCATAAATGTGTGCACTGCTGAACCAATTCATGTGTTGGTACATAGTTTACAAATATAGCCTTTGTTTTGTATTTATTAATTTTATATCCCAAGAGTATCTGAAACAGTCTCAGAATGGCCCAGAACGTGGGGATGCCCTTTTCAGATTTTATATCATGTACAAATTAATATCATCTGCAAATAAAGCCAACTTTTCTTGATTACTGAACAATATGTACCATTGAATTTCTGAGTCTTATTTTCTTTGACAATGGCTCTAAATAGAACACAATAGAGGGGAAAGAGGACACCCCTGCCTGGTTCCTCTGTTCACACAACTTCTCAGAGAAGAACCCTCCCACTTTAATTTTTTTTACTCCAATCCCTCACACAGCCTCCTAAATAATCTTACTACTGTAATCAGGGAATGCAAATGCTTTTATTGCCTACTCAAAATGTCAGCTTACTCTTAAATGCTTTCTATGCATCAAGACCCACCAACAATGGTATTTTCTTATACTTTGATTCTTTCTGGATCATGCCTGCTCTATTAAATGCTGTCAAATGTTTGCCTTCACTCCACAAAACCACACTGATCCATACTCAATTTTGACAAAACCTTTACCATTCTTTTCAACTATTACACACACATACACAGATTTAAAGCTGAAACGGGTCTATATGAAGCTGGGTCTGGTGGGTCTTCATCTTTATTACACCCATCACGCCACTTTTTAAACTTGTTTTCATTTTATCCCACTCACTAGCTATAACATCTGAAGAAATTTCTATCTTCCCTAATAACACTCAAATTCCACTACCCATTCCTTAAATTCTTTTATAGATATATATATATATTATATATATATATATATATATATATATATATATATATATATATATATATATATATATATAAACAGGTAGGTGGGGAAACACCACTGTCTCATTTGTACTTCATTACTTTTTTTTTTTTTAATCTTAGCTACTATTGGTGCATGATCCAAAATATTTGTTGGCTATGCAAATCTTAAACTGCATATATTTCTGTGAAATATAACTTCTGTGTAGTCTTGTCCAGGTATTGTACTGTGGGGAATTAAGTCAATTCTGTTGAGTTTCTACTATTGAATTTATATCTTCTATACTAAAATATTGACAATTTCTTTGAAATCTACTCTCTTTCGTTATATTTTCCTTTCTAGGTCCCCCAGATACATCCTCACTGTTGAAAATCAAGTTCAGTCCCCACCTATAAGTAATGTTTCCTGTTAAAAGATGATTTCTCCCAAAAATGTCTAACTCCATAATAGCAGTTTTAGGGAGAGAATACCAATACATGCTAGGATAATCATCATCCCTTGCCCGTAGCCCCTTACTACCACAAATCTACCATTACTTTTCCTCCCTCTTCTATCACTACTGGAGCTGTTTTAGCAATAAGTACTGCCCTTTACCCTTGATACTCTGCTATCTCTCCTGAAATCCTTTTATTAAATTCAAATGGTCATTTCTTTTAGAGAGTCAGTCTCCTGTAGCATTAGTATTTGCACTGATTCAAATGGTGATTTCTTTTAAAGAGCGTCTCCTGTAGCATTATTATTTGTACTCTACATTTATTAATATAATTTAATACTCTTTCCCTTTTGTCTATACCTGTGAGTTTATTCACATTCCAAAATATGTTTAATGTAGCCATTATAAGATATTATTCCCACCTGTTACACACGACAAAAAACACCCCCTGCTGCTCACACAGGTAAAACCTAACCTAAAACTTGGGCTGTAGTATGCATCTTGGTATGGATAACCTATGTTCCCATTTTAACTCCCGTTTATTTATCTTAATTAACTGGGAGAGGAATAAAGATAAGAACAATTTATGTATATTCAGAAAACATTTATCTTTAGACTTAAGAAAAGTGCAATGGCTATCTTTAAACCCAACATTATACACTGTTCTAGTTAAAAGCATCAAAGTATTTAGTTACCAAAAAAGCTGTTTTCACTTATTCACTATTTTTTTACTGAACTGCTTGCCCTTCCACGTTTTAATTTTAAGTTTGTCAGTAAACCATATCCACACCCACTGATCTACTGATTTCCACTACAGACAGCTTGTTTTCAAGGAAACACAAGATCAACATTTAGACATGTCCTCATTTCTGGATTTTTAATCTTGCACTAAACTCTTACTTGCATTAAGAAAACTATTAGGATCATAGAAAGTTACTAGGCTAATGGCCCTAAGGGTCTTACAAGCCTAGCCAAGTTCTTAACCTTATTTCCACAATCATCATCTACTGCCCCTGTCCAAGAGGGACACAGGTGGACCCCCCCCCCCCCGAGTGACTTTACAGTCACCCATCCAACTGTCAAGATACTTTTGAAGAGAGACAAAGAGGTACTCTGACAAAGTGGGAGTCTGTTCCAAAGGTGTGGTAACCTCTAGGAGACAAATCTGTCCCTCCAGCAGGTTTTATTTATGTCACATAACAGGTTAATATCTTTAGAATGAGCAATCTGTGTACCATTTGACTTATGGATATGCAGCACTTCCAATAAGGCAGGGTCAGAGATTGCCTTGTATGCAAGGCAGAGAGCACCTCTAAGTAGTCTGTATAAGATTGAATAAAGTGAAAGTTATTTCAGATGATACCCATAGGACAGATGCCGAAGACCCTGAATTTTTCTTGTGAGGAACCTATGCGGCTTCTCCAACTGCTGCAGGTGCTTAGAAAGGTACATACCAAAAGGAGCATTGTACTCAATTACTAGCATAATGAGGAAAGAGTACAGGGAGGTTATAACTTTGTTTTGGAGGCAACACCTTTACTTATGCGATGAGCAATACAGAATGCGCTTCTTACCACTGTGGAGACATGGTAGTCAAAAGGTAAGGTTGCTGTCAACCTGTGTGCCCATGTCCCTCACCACCAAGTGGGTACTTAACTACCACATCAGTAGCAACACCTTAACAGGAACATCACTTTTACCAAAAGGATGCATTAAGGCCATGACTTTGGCACCAAACATGTGAGACCCTCTTCTACAATGTTGACATCATTTGGAGATTCTATGACCACTACCAGACCTTTAGTTTTTACTTGTATTTTGGAGAAATAGATTTTATATACAGTAGAAATCCCAGGACTGATCCCCATGGAACACCACTGGTTGCAGGTCTGCTGTTGGTGATGGATTCTCCTATTTTGACTGTATGAGTTCTATCAGTGAGCCAGTTAGTGATCCATCTAATGATATAAGGGTTGATGCCAAGTTGGGTGAGCTTGTCAATGATGCCTGCGGGGGGAATAGTATCAAACACCTTGGCTAATTCCAGGTAGGTTGTATGCACAATTTCCCTTCATCCAGGGTCTTGGCAACTATCTCGAAGAAGTCCAAAATGTTTAATAGGCATGATCTCCCTTTGAGTAGTGTCAAGTGTTTGGAGATTACCTACATCTTTGTTTATATGGTCCATGATGATTCATTCCATGACCTTGCAAATATGGCTAGTCAGGCTAATAGGACTACAGTTCCCGGGGTCAGTGGAAACACCACCTTTGTGTATGGGACTAAACAACGGCCGTTTGCCACTCAGCTGGTACAAAGCCGGTAATTAGAGTACGATTAAAAGAGTACCCAATGGTGCTGCTAATTCATGTTGGAGCCCATGCAGGACGCAGCCTGGGATGTTATCAGGTCCCACAGAGGCTGTGTTTTTGGCCACAGAGAGGGCATTTCTGATCTGTTCTTCTGAGATACAAGGTAGGGGACAGGTGGGTAGGGATGTCATGGCGGTACGTGTGGCAGAGACAGGGAGTGAAGTTTTCACAACACGTGTCAGCCAACAGGTTAGCTATGTCCATAGGCTCAGTATACGTGGTATTATTAACTACCAGTTCAGCACAAATCTGGGCCTTTCATTTTAGGTTACGGATGTAACTATAGAATGCCTTGTGGTTGTCCTTTGTTGAGAAAACGAATATGGACTCCGTCTTCTTTTAGATTTGGTACTGCATTGATGCCTCACCAACTCGCATTCACCAAAAAAATTTGGCAACACATTGAACCAAGGGCATTAATCCAGACATTTGCTGATGGAAAAAGTAAAAGAAAACATTTCAATTCTACGTAAAATCCGTACTTTAACTCCCATCCCCCATCCCATCAGACCAAGATTACAACCTACTGACTCAAGTGCGCTTTTGCCCAGCCTCTTTTTTCACATCATAATGCCTACATTTTTTTTTTTTACTTTTAAGAATGTTTTATACGAATACTGTTGAGAAAAAAAAAGTTTTACTTAGTTACTTTTTCCCCTTTTAGTGTCCATCCAAACATTAATAACATGAAGTGGGGCATATGCCTGTCAGTCCCCCCAACAAGCCAACAAAAACCCAGTCTTTCTCAGCCATTTTTTCTTGTAAAGGCATATTTCACAAATGTGACTTGTGCTTTACAGTCCCACATTGATTCACTAATTACAGTGTTGCATCTCCCAACCCCAGACTCTGGTTGAAGTCAAAAGTACTCCTGACTCTTCTAGTCAACTCCTGTGCTTTTTTCCATCTCTCAAGCATTTTCATTTGGAACACTGGAAAAGATTCCACTGGCAAAGTCTCTCTGTTAGCTTTAACATTAGAAGGATGAGAAGCGGAGTCCCCTGCTGCTTGATGGCTGAACCCTTGTTGGATAAAGTCCCCCTTAGCCTGTTCTGCATAAGACTTTGATCCTCCAAGAAAAAAAAATATTCTGTAGACAAACACAGGAGCTTGAATCTCACCCCTGCTTCAAAATTCCTTGACTGCCCTCTCTTCTGCCGAGTATAGAGTAAATAATTTTTCCACAAACACTCTACTGTCTCCAATTTTTAATATTTTGCCTTTCTGCCACAGTTTTGCCAAGATCAACTCCTTGTGGTGCTATGATTGCATCTTTACTTACAGGTTTTGCCTGCTTTCTCATGGCCAGGTTGATTATATATATATATATATACATATACATATATATATATATATATATATATATACATATACATATACATATATATATATATATATATATATATATATATATACATACATACATACATACATATATTCCCCCTCAGAAGGTCGAATGGCTGAAATCTCGAAATGCATATGGTTGAGACCATATGCTCGGAATTTCAGAAGCTCATCCTTCTGAATGGGGATTGGCATACAGGGCAGAACAGGAGATTTCCCTTTCTGCCCCCCTGCAGAAACATTGTTTTGTTTTTTTTTTTTTGTTTTTTTTTTTTTACTTCCTTTCAAGAGGTCGAGCTTCTGAAATTCAAGCATATGGCTTCGGCCATATGCATTTCGAGATTTCAGCCATTCAACCTTCTGAAGGGGAACCAGATTTATTTATATATATATATATATATATATATATATATACATACACACATATATATATATATATATATCTAAATAAATAAATGTGTGTGCTGTGTGTATCCTTTTCAATTAACAAATCCTGCTGTGGAATACCAATCCAGTTACTTGTGCTTTTAAAAAATTAACAGACCTTCCAATTTCTCTGGTGCAGCAGAAAATTTCAGGACGTCTCTGTGCTCTGTCTGCTACTTTACCGTTTTTGAAGCAGCTCTTGAGCAGTCTCATACTCAGCCAGCCATTTCTTCATTTCAACCTCTTTTTTGGAGTTTTATCAGTTCATCTTAATAGCATTTTAAAGCTTCATCTGCTTTTTCTGCCTTTTATTATTTGAACTGATATACCTACATCCTTCAATGACTCATTTATTTTAATAAATTCCATGCACATCCCACTCAAATCTCTTGTACAAACATAGGAGCTTGAACTACTTTTTGCTGAACAGTTGCAGGATTCTTCCCTGACAGTGTTTTCTCTTCACCTTTTCTGGTTAATTTTCTTTCAGATTCTTTAAATTTCTTATTTGCTGGCATTTAGTCAGTATACATACTTAACAGTGACTGAATTTTACTTGAGCTAACAGTATCACTGGCTGTTGTTTCTTAGCTTCTTTGACACTGGAAGAGATGAAATTAAGCTGTCGATCAATGTGCAGCTATGTTGAAGTCAAACATCTTGGGAGACTGAGAAAATCTTAAACTTTAGAATAAACAAGGAAAAAAAATAAAAGCTTTAGTAAATAACTACTCCCCTCGATGGAGCTAATCCATTACTATACCTATTTAAGGGGCCATTACAGGATCAAATACCTAGGAATACGGATGACAAGGACAGTAAAAGATTCAATGAAAGAGTCCTGGGATTTGTTAAGGGGAAAAATAAAGGGAATGTTTAACAAAGAGAATATGGTCCCCAACAAAGAATCCACGCTATTAAGATGTTTGTTGCGATATATGTCTCAAGCAATGTTATTCCTGGGCTAACAGGAGAAGGCTATGTTTTTTTATATGGAATGACAGACATCATAAGGTATACTGACAAAGGATGATTTTGCCCACAGGAAAAAAAGTGGTTTATCAGATAATCTAGAAGAATACTATGAGGCAGCAGCTAGAGTAAGGTTGCTTTACCTCCTCCAAAACTCAACATACAGTGCTACATGGAAACCAATACTACTGAGTCAGGAAAATGATAACTCAAGGATTATTGTGTCAATGAGTTGAATGAGGTTACCTGATGGGGGCAGGAAGTGAATTAAGAAAGCCACTGAGAAGAAAAGAAAGTTCATTATGGAGATATGAGGCTCTTTCAATTGGAATGACAAAGAATCCTTTAATATAAATATAAAAGAAATTCAAAAGTGGTAGTTCTAAGAAATTTTACTTTTGGCAGGACATCTATGAGTGGGACAGGATAATGAGATTGGAAAGATTTCAAGAAGGACTTGAACTGAAAGGTATTCCAGGATAGGTAGAATACAAGATGGAGACTGAGGTACTCCTTGAAAGAGCGTGCAGGTAGGGAGATCGCATTTGTCAACTATGACAAAATTTGTCAATAGAAAAGGACAGCTACCAGATTGAGGAAATTTAGAATTTTTGGGTGGCAATGCTTGCATAAATATTTTTATACTTGCGGAAGATGTTTCTGCATGTGGTCCAATGTTGCTGGCAGTGTCCAAAGGGGAAGGCCGATTGGGACCACAGATTTTGGAGCTGCAATAAAGCAAATAGAGTCCTATAAAGAGAACTTGCAAAGGCTTGTTACACATAATTTTAGGAACCAAATGGGAAATAACAAATGTACATTTTCATTTCAATTTGATTGAGAGGATACATGGGGCCATATTTAGCTCTGGCTAGTTTATTACTACGTTTGGCTGAAAAGGGGATAAAGTACAGTTGTGTACACTTACCATAAATGTAGATGTTCAAGTGTATTCACTGTTGCAGTCATTACATTTGGGTAATCTGTTGGCAGGGTGCCCTCAGTCGGCCTGAATAACAAAGTCTTGGGTCCTGCGTCGGTTGCTGCTTCTTCTCCCATGACGTCAGGTCGTCAGGGGTATAAAACATGCAGTCAATGCCATTTTATTCAGTTTTTCTTGCCCCAGATGTCAGGTGCCCCTCCAAATGGGGAGCAAAAACATATACACATAAATAAACAGAAATGTATATAAATGCACTTTTAGCAAATATTCATCTGCCAGCAAATACACCACAAAGGCTTTAGTATATAGTGAAGGAAAGAAAAGGTATAGAAAAAGGGGGATGGCTGGTGGGTAACCCGGACTCCAACAGTGAATACACTAACATCTACATTTATGGTAAGTGTACACAACTGTACTATGTTCTTCATGTTTCACTGTTGCAGTCATTACATTTGGGTAGAATCCCAAAGCTATGGATGGGAGGATGGACCTGAACAGCATTAGGAGTGGCTATAAGGCCGTGCAGAACTGCAGTGGCAAAGCCTGCCAGATGAGAGGCAAATGATAATGCTTTGTGATGGTATGAACAGAGCTCCAAGTAGCAGCATCTAGAATGTCTTTGGTTGGAACCCCTCTGAGAAAAGCTGCTGAGGTAGAGGCAGCCCTGGTGGAATGAGATCTGATCCCCTTGGGCATAGGTTTACCATGGTGCAGGTAGCAGAAATGAATGCAGTGGCTTATCCACTTAGAAATAGTCTGCTTTGATGTAGCCTTCCCCTCTGACCATGTAGCAAATGCTACCAGTAGTTGCTCAGACTTTCTTAGAGACTTGGTCCTGTTCAAGTAGAATCTTAGTTGTCTGTGTATGTCCAATGAATGCGGAATCCGCTCCCCCTTGTTCTGTGGATTTGGGTAAAAAGTTTGCAGGTGAATTGTCTGGTTAAGAGTCACACTGGATACCACTTTAGGCATAAAAGAGGGATTGGTCCTGAAGGACACCCTGTCCGGGTAAAATGTAATGAAAGGCTCCACAGCCATGAGAGCCTGTAGTTCTGAAACCCTTCTTTGTTGAAGTGACTGCCAAGAGAAAAGTGGTTTTCCAGGATAGAAATTTTATATCTGCAGTAGCTGCTGGTTCAAAAGGAGGCAGGGCGAGTTTTTCCAGCACAAAATTGAGGTCCCATGCAGGAGTTGGTAATCTTCTGGGAGGCCTTAAATTTTTGGCCCCTCTAAGATACTGTTTAAGCAGAGGATGAGAAAAAAGGGGAGGGCTCTGTGTTGTAATGAGCCGAGATGGCAGAGGCATGGATTTTTATTGAAGAAAAAGATAGGCCCTTGTCAAGCATAGATAGGCCCTTGTCAAGCATCCCAGTCAAATATTGTAAAATCTGAGGAATACTGGGCTTTGCTGTGTCTGTTCCTTGTGCTTGGTTCCAAGCACAGAATCTCTTCCATTTATCAGCATAAGATTTTCTAGTACTAGGCCTTCTGGCTTCCAAAATGACATCAATCACAGATTTGCTGAGAGGTGGTGTTTGAATAATTAAAGGATCAGCAATGCTGCAAGGTTCAGAGTTTGGAGCCGAGTTTGCAGAATTTGATTGTTCTGCTGAGACAGTAGATGAGGTATCTGAGGCAAATACCATTGGGGGAGTTGAGACATATTCCTTAGAAGTGGGTACCCAGTGTTGTCGAGGCCAGTCCGGAGCAACTAGGATAATTTTCGGCTTTTCCTGTCTGACTTTTAGTAAGACCTTGGAGAGAAGAGGCATAGACTGATAGGTTTTTCCAACTGAAGGATAGGGCGTCCACTTTCCATGCTTTTTTGTGATGGATTCTTGTGCAGAATTTGTCCAGCTGATAATTTTGGGGAGAGGCAAATAGATCAATGTCACAAACAGATCTATGTCTGGGTTCCCCCATTTCCATGTCAACATCCTGAAGATTTGTGGATCCAGTTTCCATTCGTGTGGGTCCATAAGATTTCTGCTTCGGTCATCTGCCAGAGTATTTTGCTTTCCTGGCAGGAACTGAGCTTGAATATGTATTTGGTAAGTCAAAGCAGTGTTCCACAATGCTATGGCTAGTCTGCAAAGGGGGTAGGAATGTGTACCCCCCTGCTTGCTTATGTACCACATAACTGTGGTGTTGTCCGTCTTTATCAGTAGTTGTCCTGGATGAAGTAAGTCCTTGAAGGCTGTCAGAACATTCTGAACAGCTAGCATCTCTTTCTGGTTGATATGCAGATGCATTTGTTTTGGGGTCCATTTGCCCTGAATGCATCTCCCCGCCAGGTGGGCCCCCCCAAGCATAGTCTGATGCGTCTGTAGTTAGGGTTTGGGTGGCAGGGGGTAGAGTGAATGACAGCCCCTTGTGTTGGTGACATGTCTCCACCCACCAAACTCCTGTTGTAGGCAGGGAATGAGAGGTATCATTGTTTCCAGACTGTGACAATGTTGGCTCCATAAACTTTTTAGGTACCACTGAAGTTTCCTCATATGCAGCTTAGCATATGGAATTAGTAGAATGCAGGATGCCATGAACCCCAAAGCCTGCAGAATTTGTCTTGCAGATAATTGGGTTTTTGTTGCCATTTGTTTGAAGTATATTGTCAGTTGCCTTTCTTTGTCTGGCATAAGGTAAGCCATCTGGGCAGTTGTATTCAAGCTTGCACCCAGGAATGTAATTATTTGAGAGGGTACCAGTTAGGATTTATTTTCGTTTATTGTGTACCCCAGGCATGTTAGAAGCCTTTTTAAAAAGGCCAGATGTTGAAGAGGAGTGTCCTTGTCCTCTGCTTGAATGAGACAGTCGTCCAGGTAAGGATAAATTTGTATACCTCTGTCTGCAGAATGCAATTACTGGTGCAAGGCACTTTGTAAAGACCCTGGGCGCAGTAGATAAGCCAAAGGGCAGTGCAGAGAATTGGTAAAGCAAAACACCTGCCTTGAAGCGGAGGTATCTTCTGCATGATTCCCTTATTGCGATATGCAGGTATGCCTCTTTTAAGTCTAAGGTCACTAAACAAGCGTTTCTGCCCAGCACAGGCAGTAGCTGTTGTAAATTCATTACTTTGAATTTTGGAAATGTCCAGGAACGTGCTCAAAATCGATAAATCCAGTACTGAACGCCAAGAATCGTCTTTTCTGGGCACCAGGAAAAGTCTTGAATTAAAACCACACACAGACAGACATTCAGGTGTACACACACACACACAGTCGGGGACATTCAGGTACATATACACACACGAGATTATTCAGGTACACACAGACACACACACGGGGACATTCAGGTATACACACACACACATATATGGGGACATTCAGGTACAATTTTTTTTTATCAGTATTAGAGCTCTGTACATCTAAAATCTGAGGTTTCTTTCGTCTTATACTCTGTGATTGAGAGTAATATTTTGAATTCTAGTTGTGAAAAAAATAGAAGAAAACAGTATTGTATTCTGAATGATTTAAATGGCATCACGCTGTTGAAATATCTGTTCTTATGCTTGAATAAAAAGTTAATAAAACAACAATACTTCCGATGAGCAACAAATTGCCACAAGTATGACTGCTGTTTATACTGGTGATGAACTGTATTAGCAAACATTTTGGAGGGGAAAGATCAACAAAGCTGATGCATGCAAACAACATGGCATTACAAGCAGACTCTGAATGGGAACTTGAGCAAATAATGGAATGGAATGAAAAACACTGACGGCACATAGGATGAAACTAGACTTCATACAAGACAGTCATCATGGCAACAAATAGGAAATCAGAAGTTTAAAATTTAAATAGAAGGGAAAATAGTGGTACGGATTAACAATTTCAAGCATCTAAAAGGAGTGGTTGAAAAGAGGGGAAGTCTAAAAGAGGAGGTCAATGCTAGAAAAGTGTGGCATACTTGAAGATGATCTCAGTCAGGGAACAAACAGGCCCATGTGCCACTAAGCGAGTTCAATACTCAGTGGGCAGAGGGAAGAAAAAGATTTAAAAAAGAAAAAAGCCACTGCTTACAATGCCCCGTAGTAGTCCACATCACTTAAGAAATAAGGCACAACTCAAAACTAAATATGCACTGTACACGATTAACTCCTCCTTCCCAATGTCATAAAGCACATTTACAGTAGTCAAAAAAAATAAGTACTTACAGCACTGTTCCACTGGATTTCCGCATCACAGTCACACTAAATGGTTTTTCAGTGAATGCTATTTGATACGTTGGAGCAGAGGCTCTCTTTGTAGGATGGGGAACCTCTACAGGCACTTCATATCGTGCACTGGAAAAGTCAGTGATCTAGTTTGTAAAGAATGGTAGTTTAATGTGCAGGCATAAAATGTTTAAAATGTCAGATAAGCAAACAATTCCCATCTCTGTCTCAACATACAACTGACCATACACACATGAAACAAACACAACTTGTGACTTATGTATACAAATGCATATTATGAATATTACACACATCTTAATAAATACATAAACACAAAAATTGCACACATGTACGTACATATGTTTTGTAACACAAACACATTACATGCACAGTAGAATTTAAACGGCAGAAACATGGAACTTCGGTCAAAGAAAAAAAATTTTTCACACAAACACAAAACTTCAGACCAACGCTGCCAGCAATGGAAAAAAACCTTTCTAGTAGTCACAGTTAATAAACTGCATACAAAAGCCTCACTTTAGAATAAACAGTCTACTCCAAATCATAAGCCAGGATTGTTTCCAAGACTTTCACTGGTACTCCAATCTCCTGGCATTAAGTCCATCACTGAGCCAGTGTTCTGGCCCTAGTCTGTCTTTCCTTCCTTCCATACATTCTCTTTCTCTTCATCTTAAACAGATGCAGGTTTACATCTGCAGCCACTTATGGTCCTGACCCACATGTTTTCCCTTAAAGGGGCAGTCCTGCCCTGTACTTTATGTTGTGTTACACATACAATACAAAGCAAATACCTTCAATATTACTATCATGCATGATTAGCATTAAAAATCTTATTCTCATTAACACATAAATGTCCCTAACCAGTGCCAAAATTAAGTTTTACTAGAAGCGACTACCACACTATGTTTACTATATATGATTACCTGCAGTCGTAGTTTACTTTTTAACTGACTTGTG
The DNA here is from genome assembly GCF_019279795.1 of Protopterus annectens. NCBI lineage: Eukaryota > Metazoa > Chordata > Ceratodontiformes > Protopteridae > Protopterus > Protopterus annectens. The sequence continues at coordinate 629,679,527 of NC_056746.1, forward strand.
GAATGTCGATCAAAAGACCTCAAATTACAAAACCTTGAAAGACTTTGAAGCAGGTTTTTATATGGTACCTGCAGGTGGAAGGTCCATCTTCCTTGCTCCTACATGGTTTAGGACCCAGGTTTCAAAAAGTTGTGGTAAACATTTCATGCATTTGACCAAAGATAGTACTGCCAACATTTATGTGTGCATCTGTGTGTGTGTGTGTGTGCGAGACAAATTATGTACTTACATAATGAAATATCTAGATTTGCAGATACATCATGGTAACAGCAGGACTAATGTCATCAGGTATTGAGTAACCTGACATCCAAAAACAACTTCTTGTCTACTCAACCTTTCCCCTTTACACATAATGCTTTGTGTGAACACTTTCTCTCCAGATCTCTGGTATTCCAAGCAAAGCAAACTACAGACAACAAAAGGAGAGGAAAGGTAAGTGAGCATGTCAAAGGGAAGGGGCATGACTGTTAGGGTAGATAAATGTATTTTCATATCTGGTATGAAAAGTTCCATCCTCAGTAACAGAAGAGGTTCACAAGCTCATCTTTCTGGGTGGTCTCTTTCATGGGAATTTCCTTTTATTGTGGCCCCAAAGAAAGATCTGGACTTAAAAAAAAAATCACATTTATCTTATAATGCCTTGCAAAAATATTCAGCAATATCCAAGGCTACCTTGGGGAAAAAGGCTTGGCAGTTGCTCAAGTTTCCTGGGGACAGCTACTCCCCCATTACTTGAAAGGAGGAGATGCTTTCACATGTATGTGGTCAGACACCATGGATTTCAGATCTCCTCTCATGCCCTACTGCAGTCCCTTTCCATGGGCACCACATCCTGGGATGCACCACAGATCAACCTTTTCTGGGTTTGCCTTGTTGCTCCAAATGAAGAGGTCTCAGGATTCTGTGCACTACAAACACTACATGACCAAAGAGAAAAGAGTGGATGTGGATGGAGTATCACATTGTGGCCAGATGGTTAAGTAGCAGGTTGTGTAGAGACAAGCCCCAATACATAAACACTGACTGGCATGGGGCATGCCATAGGGGGTACAAGAGATGTTACCCCACCTCCAGTGATGCATTCCTCACTTCTTTGCCTATAGATAATCCCATTATAGTACATTTTCTGAAAATCTGTATTAATTCACTGAAGAACCAAGGAGTGGCATGACAACACTGCATGCTGTGCATTTAATTTTAAGACATATATCCATGGAGACCATTTATATGTGGAAAGCTACATAGGAGTTGTGTAGATAATGCCTGTAATATGCCTAATAAGAGACAAAATACTTTCCAGGATATATATTTTAGCAAGAAAAATAAGCGTTCCTATGACAAAATAAAAATTTACTACAGAGAAATAAGATGCCTGAGAATAAGGGTGTATGTGTGGGGGGGGGGCTGACGAAGGGGCAACCTCCCCCAGAAAGGTTTAGCATAATGTGACAGAAGTCAGAGACACGGTTAGAGAGCTTTGATGGAAATGTGAAACAGTAACAAGATGTGCTTTGACAGAACAATAGCAGAGGCTTTTACAAAACATCCGGGAAAAGTAATCCAAGACCACTGGTACAGGAAGGCCCTTACAGTAGAAATAGATGACAGTCTACTTGCCCCTTTAAATTCTTTTTAGCATTTGGCTTTTGTGTGGAGGTGGGGATCTCAATTACTCTACATGGAAGAAGCAGGTTCTCTAACCATCACAGCTAGAGTAACCCTGCAATTATATGTAGGGAATGGAGCTCCAGATAGGACTTCTGAGACAGGAAATGGGATGGGATGGTAGGGTCCCGAAGAGCCAAAGAGGGAGAGGCTTCTCCAGCATGAACACATGAGCAAAGGGGGACCCGGCCTGTCAAGTTTAAAATGGGATTATGAGAACGACTCTGGGCTACTGCTATTTGATTCTCTGAAAAACCTTAGAATTTGGGAATAAAAGTGGAGCAGCCCTTTGTGGGACCATTTCTGGACACCACCACCCCTGGTGCTTCCCTCAAAAGGAGGGATCAGGGAAAAGAAGCTATGCAGCCAGCAATGACTGAGAAGCAAACAAACAGCACAGCTTCCTGCAGCAACAGAACAGTTTCTGGATTACTGGTGGACCAACACTATCACTCATCATATAGTATCAGAAAGCAACACCCAAATCCATTCATTAGAGTGGTGGTATTCCCATTAATGTTGCTCGCTTCTTTGACATAGTTCATTCCTACACCTTTACTGCTTCTCAGCAAAGTTGGAGTAGGTAGATTTTCAAGATGGCTGCACACTGAATAACAGGTTGATCTGAGCTCTCCCAGTGTAAAAATGTTAATAGACCACGTTACATTTATATAAATGACAATAATCCATAGTGACACAATCTGGGATGCAAACATTATACATTCCAAACCATTCTGACACAACTTTATCTGCAAACATTATACATCACGTTTAACATATCCAGTCATTGTTAACCATTACATAGCTCAATCCAATCCTGCCTTCTTTTAAACCTCATTCCTCCTCTGTATGTATAGATCCAACAGTTCCAATTTGCTCCTATGTAATTTGCTCCTACTCTTTTCTAAGGATCCCAGTTCTCATTGTTTTAACTCTGTTACTATCTTCACTACTTCTAGTAAAGTTGGTTTAGACAGATTTCCATTTTCTAGTAATTGCTTTTTTGGCAGCCATCATAACTAGACTCAGCAAAGCCTTATGTCTAGGCAATTCCAAGTTTGCATCATAGCTCACAAAATTTATTTCCCTAGTCATTACAACTTGCTCACCTAGCATTTCTGACGGAGCAGTGTGCAGGGAAACAGTCTACCAACTCATCACACTCCCAGAAAATATGTTACCAATTACCTCTTTCTGTCCCATCACGTGTCCAACATTTGCTGTCTTCCGGAGGAAAAATTCTTTGAAGTCTGCTTGGAATATAAAAATACCTATGTAAACAATTCCAGGCAAAGATCTGAAATCTTCTAGATTTTGTTGCATATTTGGGAGACATCCATATATCCCCCATTGTTTCTTTGAGAATTGTTTATCTAACCTCTCTTCCCAGTCCTTCCTAACCTCCTCTGATCGATTCTTATAGTTGTCATGCAATGTTTTATATGCTACACTATTACTTTCTTAATGGCAACTTCTGTTCTAGATTCTACTAGAAACACTGGCATATTCCCATTCTATTACCTTTCCCTCTCTAGTTATTTGCTCTTAGTACCTTGGTTCTTTTGCCAGTTTTCTCCGATATATTTCTGCCCCCTCTTGCCTATTGTGTGTATCCCTATCAGCAGAATCTACTTTCTCCATTCCCATGTTGGCTTAGTTCTTAGCAGACCTTCTGCTACTTTACGAATATAATATTCTGTAGGATTACTATTGTTGTCCGTCTTAAAGGTCTGCATCCAAAAGCCTAATCTCTCCCTATTACTTGAGCTTCCCCCCATTTCATCATCATCTCTTTCCACTTTGAATTATAGTTTTCTGCTTGTGCTATGTATAGGCGCCTTAACTGTGTTGCTCTGAAATACCCTTTTAACTCGGATAATCCCAATCTGCCTTGTTCTACTGGAAAAATAAGCTTATCCCACTTGACTCTTGCTGCCTTCCCTTCCCAGACAAAATCATTCAGCTCTTTACTAACTGCTATCCCGATCTTCTCCTCTGGTTAATAAAAATATGCCTGACCAGTGCATAATTTTTAATCCATACTCCTAAATACTTCATTTTATCATGTCCCCATACATATGGATATTGCTGAACCAATTTGTATGTGGGTACATAATTTACTGCTATTACATTTCTTTTTGCTTCATTAATTTTGTATCCCAAAAAGGTTTGAAACTATCTCCAAGTTCTACTACACCGTAATGTCCCTTTCTGGTTTTGTCAGGTATAAAATACTGTTGTGTGCAAATAAATCCAGCTTTTCTTGACTACTACACCAATTACACCCTTGAATTTCCGAGTTCCTTATTTTCTTTGCCAATGGTTCTAAATATAATGCAAATAAATGGGGAGAGAGGACACTCCTGCATGGTTCCTCTGCTCAAGCAGAGATCATAGAGGACCCACCTCTTCAAACACAGTCTGGATGACTGGATGGTTAATTGTAAAGTCACCCTGGGGGTTCCACCTGTGTCTCTCTTGGACAAGGGCAATAGGTGCTGATCATGGTAACAAGGGTAAAATTTGGCTAAGCTTGTAAGGGCCCTCAAACCATTAGTCTAGTAACTTCCTATGATACAATGCAAGAATGGGAAAAAGCACACTATTTTTTCTTTCATCATGCTCATTTAACCAGATCTCTCTTTTGTTTTACATTGCAGTACCTACATTTCATACAACTAAACAAGGAGAAAGACAAAAAAAGGCAGAAACAAACAAAACAAACAGAAGTACCTGTTTACATTCGTATCTCCATTACACTTAAAAATAACTGAAAAAAACTACTTTATAACATGCAGCGAAAATCATGCATCACTTAAATACTGTTGAGAAAAATTTTTTTTTGCTTGCAGTTAACTCTCCCTCCTCTTCCCCTCTCCCGAGTATTTTTCCAAATATTAAATTACATGAAGTACACCATATGCTTTAGAGTCCCCTACAAGTTTAACAGAGGCCACGAAAGTCCAAGAGGTCTACATATTTTGTTCACCTCCATCTCCCAAACCCTATCTCTGCTTCATCTCCAGTGCACTCTTGATTCTTTCCAACTTCTGTGCTTTTTTTACCGGCTCCAAATCATTTTCCATTGAAACACTGGTAAAGGTTTCACTGGCACAGTCTCTCTCTGGTCCTTATTACCGGTAATAAGCAAAATCTCCTATTTCACAGCTCACTTTTTGTTGGACAAACTTTTGTATTTCTTCCTTAGCATGTACTTCATCAAAAAAAAACATTTTTGCTCCAAGGAAAAATATTTTGAGGATAGCTGGGTACAGCAGTTTGAATCTCATGCCTACTCCTCTATATTCCCTATATAATGGAATACAATGACTCCTCTTCTGCCTGGTGTACAATGAGTAATCATTCTCCACAAACACTCTGCTGTCTCTCACTTTTAGCACTTTGTCCTTCTGCAACAGCTTTGTCAGAATCTACTCCTGCTGGTTAAGATTGCATTTTTACTATTAAAGGTCTAGGTGGTTTTCCCAGCCAGGTTTGGAGCATACAAACGATGTACCCTTTCAATTAACAATTCCTATTGTGGAATACCAGTTTCTTATTTGTACTTTCATATAATTAATACAGTCTGTTCCCTCCAGCTTCTCTGGTACAGCAGAAAATCTCAGGTTTTCCTTACATGTTCTGTCCTCAAATTTTATTATATTTTTGAAACATCTCTTCCTGTGAATTCTAATACTCAGCCAGCCTTTTCTTCATTTCAACCTCTGAGTTTTTCAGTTCTGCCACCTTATCTGAATATCTGTTCAAAGCTTCTTCCATTTTCCAGCTTTTTAGTGTTTGTGTTGATATACTCTATCAGTGTTTCATTTATTTTAACCAGGTCTCTGTGCAGCTGCCTTACACTTTCCTCTAGGTTACTGGAAGTCATGTCTGGAACTTGCACTACTTCTTTCTGAAGAACTGCAAGAACTTTTCCCAGTCTGTGTTTTTTCCTCAATTTTTTGCAGCCTATTCTCCTCCAGGTCCTTTATATCATAGGAGGTTACTAGGCCAGTGGCCCCAGGGCCCCTACAAGCCTAGCCAAGTTAACCCTTGTTTCCAAGAGTGTCTATTACTGGTAGGCACTAAATGGGCACCTATTACCTAGATCTAAAAAGGGACATAAGTGGAATCCCTGGGGCGAATTTATGGTTTCCCATCCAATCGTCCAACAGTGTCAACGATGGGCTCTGCTCAACACGGATTGAAAGCCTGTTCTAGAGAGGAGGTAACCTCTGAGATAAATCTGTCCCTTTTGCAAGTTCTACTGATGCCACGTACCAGGTTAAGGTCCCTTGAGCATGTGACATGTACCATTTGAGTTGCGAATGTGTAGCATTTCCATTAAGGCAGGGCTGGATATTATACACAAGGGACAGATAGCCTCCAAGATGGATGTCCATACAACACAGAGTAATGAGACAGTGATTTCAGTCTGTCCACATATGACATGTGCTGGAGACCTTGAATTTTCTTTGTAAAAAACTTTTGCAGTTTCTCCAATTGCTGTAGGTGCATACCAAAGGGAGCATTATACTCTTATTGGCCTGATAAGGGAAGAGTATGAGGGGGGGGGGGTTCTAACCTTTTTTCTGGAGGAGATGCCCTTACTTATGAGGTGAGCAACAAAGAATGCCATTTTTACTACTGTGGAGACATGGTAACCAAAGGTAAGGTTACTATCAACTGCATGTCCAGGTCTCTCACCAGTGATTGCTATTTATGGAGTAGTTTGCAGGAACATAACCCTTCTTACTGAAGGGGATGACTAATGCATATTTTTGCATGGAGTGGAAATCCATGATTTTTGACACCAATCTTTAGTCTGTGTAAATCCTTCTTGCAGGATACTGACATTGTTAGGGGACTGATTGACTACTCCTAGTTTGCGGTCACTGGTAAACTTCGTAAGCCACAGATGTTTAGTTTTTGCCTGTACTTCAGAGAAGTATAGTCTGAACAGTAGGGGCCCCAGAACAGAGCCCCTGTGGTACACCACTGGTTACTGGTCTTCTGGAGGAGGTAGTCTCTCCTTTTTGACTGTATGAGTTCTATTGGTGAGCCACTTTACAACCCACCTGAAAATATATGGGCGGATACTCAGCTGGGTGAGTTTATCAATAATGCCCAAGTGGGGAATGGTATCCAAGGCCTTGGCTAAGTCAAGGTAGGCCATATGCACAGTTTTACCTTCGTCAAGAGCTTTGGTGACTGTCTCGAAGTCCACAAAGTTTAACAGGAACGATCTCCCTTTGACGAAGTTAAACTGGGTAAGGTTGTTTGTAAATTACCTATTTCTTTGTTGACAAGGTCCATGATGATATGCTCCATGGCCTTGCAGACAAGGCTGATTAGGCTTATGGGTCTACAGTTCCCTGGGTCCATGGATGCACCCCCTTTATGCAAAGGGATGACGGTAGCCGTTCTTCATTCAGCAGGGACAAAACCTGTGCTAAGGCTGTGGTTGAACAAGGTACCAAGAGGTGTTCCTAATTCCTGTTTTAATCCATTGAGAACGCAGACTAGGATGTTTTCTGGTCCCACTGAGGATGTGTTTTTAGTCTTGGAGAGGGTGTTTAAGACTTACTCCTTGGAGATAACACGTGGAGGACATGTGGCAGGGATGCTCTGTGTTATGTGCGGCAGGAACAGGGAAGTGAATTTTGCACTGAACCTGGTCAGCCAGCAGGTTGGCTATATCCACCAGTTCTGTATATTTAGTACTATTAACTACAAGTTCTGTGCAAATCTGGGTTTTTCCTTTGAGGTTTCGGATGTTGCTAAAGAATGCCTTATGGTTTTCCTTAGCTAGGGATGCTAATTTGGATTCATAAGTAGCTTTAGAGGACTTTACAAGAGGTCTTATTTGCCTATTTACGTTGAGGAGGGAGTGCTTCCAGATTCGAGACCATAACTTCCTACTCAGACAGCAATGTCTTCCTCTCACTGTATAGCCTGTTAATGGCGGAAGTCCACCAGGGGGGTTTGTTCTTCCTTGAGGATCTTGCTTTGGTCCCATCAGGTATGGCAGAATTAATACAACTGTATAGCTGCTCATATAAAGCATTAGTGTATATCCCAGCATAGGTAACCTCTCCATCAGTGGGGGAAGGGGGTATGAATCTGTTTATGCCATCCCTTAAGATAGTTGCGTTGCTGCTGGGGGGTCATCTTGTTGTTACTTTTAACTCCAAAGAGAATGATTTGTGGTCACACCTCACCAGGGAGGGCATCACACTTGGGGTGGTACACTGATCCTCCGTGTTGATGAGCACCAGATCCAGAATGTTGGAGACTCTTGTGGGGGTGTCAACCAGCTGGTCCAGGGCAATGGCATTAACGAAGTCCAGGAACCTATGGGTGAGAGTGTTAGTACAAGTATAATTAACCCAGTCAATGGATGGGTATTTTAAAGTCACCCCAAAACCAGGGTGTTTGGCTGCATCTTAATTGATTCAAGCAGATCTAGGTAGGCCGAGTGGGTGTCCTGGTTCATGGAGGGAGTCCTATAGCTGGCAATGATTTGAAGTGGGGTCTTATCAGCAGTTAGTTGCACTTGGAATAAGTCATAGGAGTTGCTCCGTTTAACCAGTCTTTAGGTGCATTTGTCTTTTTCGAGTATTGATACATCACCTACCTTAGTTTTCACACCTTCAGTTTGAGGTCTGAACGTGTGGAAGGAATTTTAACCCAGTATGGCTAGGGTGCTTTCTGCAGCCTTAAACCAGGTCTCTGTGACGGTGTAGAGGTCAGCGTCTTCCGAATAAGGACTACTTCCAGTGACAGCAGTTTCAGATTTAGACTCCTAGTGTTGAGCAGCATAACCCAGAGTTTGTCTTTAGATGGTCTTATTACATTGACAGTTTTGTCCTTGTGACTTCTTCTTTCGGCTTTTCCCAGTTAAGGGCCGCCACAGCGGATCACCTGTCTGCTCATGATTGGTAGTGGAGTTTTACGGTGTCGAGTTGCCAGCCCGGCGCCCAACCTTCCACAGAAGGCACACACACGCACACACTCATGCCTAGGGCCAATTTAGAGTGTTGAATCCACCTATAGCATGTCTTAGAAGTGGGAGGAAACCCACGCAACCACAGGGAGGACATGCAGACTCCGCACAGAAGGCACCCCAGCTGAGACTTGAACCGGAGAACCTCTTGCTGTCAGGCAGCAACGCTAACTGTTGCACCACCATGGCCGCCCAGTTTTGTCCTTGTGACTCTGCCTGAAAAATGCATAATCGGGATGGCAACAGCCTTAGTCAGTAAACAAAATCCCACAGGTGACAATATCGGAGTTGTTTGGCTTCTGCTACATATCTAGACACTCCAAGAAAAAACGACCAGCAGACTGTGGTAGCTGTAGAAATGTGTATTACACAATCAAAGCATCAGTATATAATATAAACAAACTGGTTTTGGCTTAAACTTTTCTAAGCCTTCAGCAGTGTAAAAGCACAAATAAAAATCCACCATTTATATACTGTGTCAGAAGCCTGAAGACCAATTACAGGTGTTCATTTAGCCTTGGGGCAAAAAGCCCTCTGAATTTAATAATCCACTTTTTCTCTTTAGCATTAAGTAATTCATGCCATCCATATTTATTATATTTAATTCCCAATATTCTATCAATGACAAGGAAGTAAAAGGATGCTGTTTTGTGGGATTCAGTATGTTTAAATAAGCATTTGTGTTTCTTTTATTCTTGATTTCACTAAGTGTTCTGATATTCTGTTTCACTGCTCTTGATGTTTGCCCTACATAGAAAGCAGAGCACTTACAGATGGCAAGATAAATGACCCAGTCTGAGCTGCAGTTGGCAAAAAAAGGGATATCAAATACTTCTAGTGTTTTTGCTACTAAAACTTAGTTTGTAGTACCCTGCAACATTGTGTACAATGACCACATGGAAAACATCCTTTGGCAACTTGTCCCTCTATAGGGCTTTGTAGCCTTTTTGTTTATACCGTCCTGGCTTATAATGGTTAAAGGAGGACTCCCAAAATTTTTCCATTTCTAAAGGAAAATTGACATTCATCTCACAGTAATCCAGAAAGTTTAACTGTCCACCCTAAGGATGTTCCAGTTTCGTTGTACACTATCAATTAGTGCCCCAGTGTTTCTACCATAAGTTGTCACAATCCTAAGTTTACCTTTAGACGTGTCCTTCTTAGTTCATAGGTAGGTACTAGGCTATCTACCCGAGGGCATTTATAAGCCTAGCCAGAGTGTGTTGGCTTTTGCCACCCCATTGACTAATTAACTGAGCCTCTGTCAAGCAGAGCCAATGAAGTGATCCCAGGGGTGTATATGTTACCCATCCACTCGTCAAGGTTTCTCTTGAGTGTTAGTGAGGGGTTCTGCCTAATGTAGATAGGAATTTTGTTCCAAAGCATGGAGGGGTCTCTGTGACAGGAATCTATCCCTCCAGCATGTTCTATTTATTGTTGTGGTGAGGTTTAGCTCACTAGAGTGTGTGGCTCGCAGTGACTTGGATTTCTTTCGGTGGAGCATGTCCATCAATTCTGAGTTGGACATGGCTTTTTAAGTCAGGCAGAGATCACCTCCGAGTAAGAGATATGCCACTGACTGCAGCCGGTGGTTTTTAAAGTCAGTCTGCATAGGACATATGTCTGAGGCCAGTAATCCTCTTGGTGAGATACTTTTGTAGTCTTTCCAGCTGTTGAAAGTGTCTTGTGAGGTACATCCCAAATGGGGCATTGTACTCTATGATGGGTCTGATGAGTAATGAGTAGAGGGGCACTATAACCTCTATTTCTAGATGCAAACCCTTTAGTAATTAGATGAGCCACATAGAAGGATTTCCTAACTACTTTGGGAATATGATTGTCATAGGAGAGATTACCATCTACCTGGGTCCCCAGATCTCTTATTACCTCTTCTGTATTAAGGGGGCTGCCACCTATGTGGTAATTTGCGAATGTTTTGTTTTTCCCAAATGGGATGACTATGCATTTTTTGGCATATAGCTTGAGGCCATGACTGACACCAGATGTCCGTCTCAGTAAGGCCTTTTTGGAGGATGTCCGTGTCAGCCGGAGAGTCAATTATGGCTCCCAGTTTGCAGTCATCTGTGTACCTGGTTAGCCATAATCCTCCTGTGTTTGCCTGTACTTCTGAGAAGTATATGCCGAACAGTAGGGTCCCAGGACACAGCCTTGCGGGATACCACTTGTGACTGGTTCACAGTCAGACCTGGAGCCTGCTATTCTTACCGCGTGAGTTCTGTCTGTAAGCCAGTTGGCAAACCATCTTGTGACGTAGGGGTTTATGTTCAGGATGGTGAGTTTTTCTAGAATACCTGAGTGAGGAATGGTGTCAAACACCTTGGCGAGGTCAAGGTAGGCTGTGTGAACCAGCTTTCCCTAGTCTATGGCCTTGGTGACTGTCTCAAAGAAGTCAACCAGGTTTAGTAGGCATGATCTGCCCTTAAAGCCGAACTGGGTCGGATCAAGTGTTTGGAGGTTCCCAATGTCTTTGTTACCGAGTTCCATGATGATGCGCTCCATAACCTTGCAGACCAGGCTAGTCAGGCTTATGGGGCGATAGTTACCAGGGTCAGTTGTAGCCCCTCCTTTGTGGAGCGGAATAACTGTTGCTCTGCGCCATTCTATGGGCACATAGCCTGTGGAAAGGCAGAGGTTGAACAGCATGTTTAGGTGGGGGGTTAGTTTGTTCTGTAGTTCATGCAAGACGCATCCTGGGACACCATCTGGCCCCACTGACACTGTTTTTGGCTTCTGAAGGGGCTGTTTTTACCTATGCGTCTGCGATTTCTGGGACACTACACTTTTCCGGCACTGTTGTGGGCCCTTTTGGAGGGGAGAGGGGTGAGGTTTGCACTGAATTTATCTGCCAGGATGTTGGCAATATCAGTAGGTTCAGTATATTTTGTGCTATTTTGCACTAGTTCAGAGCATATCTGTGAGTTGTCACTTAGATTTTTGACATAGCTAAAGAAGGCTTTGTGGTTATCTTTTGAATCCTTGGCTATATTTCTTCCGAAGTTAGCCTTGGATGACTTCATGAAGGACCTTAGTTTATTACTAATACTGATCAGGGATGTCTTTCCTTCTTGGGATTTGCTTTTTTTCTGAACTAGTTTCCTCCTTTTATTGTACAACCTGTTTATGGCAGGGGTCCAGCAGACTGGTTTCCTTCTCTTAGGGGAGTGAATCTTGGTTTTGCTAGGGATGGCACGATCCATCCATCCTTGTAGGTGCTCATAGAGTGCATTTGTAAAGGATTCTGCATCTTGGGCAGCGTTATCCTTTAGAGTGGGGGCTGTGAAACTTACCACCTCTGTCTTAAGTAAGGTGAAGTTTGCTTTAGAAAAGGTTTTCACTGTGGTTTCCTTGGTTGGGGGTGGTGGTGGGGTGTGGACATCCAGAGTGATTAGTTTATGGTCTGATCTAACCAGTGACAGGTTGACCTCTGGTGCGGAACACCTGTCGCCCATGTTGGTGATGACCAGGTCCAATATGTTTTCACCTCTGTTAGGGGAGATTACCAGCTGATCCAGGGCATTTGAGTTGATAAATTCCAGGAAGCGCAGAGCTTGGGAGTTTGTACTCAAGTAGTTTTCCCAGTTAATGGTAGGCTAATTGAAACTCGCCCAATATCAGGGTGTTCGGTAGGACCTTCATGTTTTTCATTGTCTCCTGAGTGGTAGTCCTGGGTCATGGAGGGTGATCTGTAGCAGGCTACAATTTTCATTGCAGATTTGCATGATGTTAGTTGCACATAAATGATCTCAGAGGTAGCATGCTGCGCCACTAACCTGAAGGTGTAGTATCAGTGATGAATATGGATACACCCCCTCCTTTTGTGTTTCGGTGTGTGGTATGAGTTGTAGCCCGGTAGTGCTGGAGTGCTCTCTGGAGTCTTGAACCAGGTTTCAGTTACTGCACAGATGTCAACGTTCACCATACTGAGGAGTGCTTCGAGAGCATGCATTTTGAGATTTAAACTCCTGGCGTTGAGTAGAATAACCCTCATTTTTTTTTATTTGTGCTGTTTATGGAGGTGGGTTTGACTTTTGAACCTTGCCTAAAAAAGGCACTCTGGGGGCAAGAGCCTTGGCCAGTATTCGAAAGCCTAGGGGTGACAGGTGCAAGCCGTCTCTTGCGAAGCAACGCGGCTTGTCGAGCATGTCGTCCCAGGCTGACAGATGCTGGATCCCCTTTGAATGACACCAGAAGCTTAGCCAATTGTTGAAATTGATAATTTTTCTTTATACTGAGGTATCATTCTTGGTGAGGGCAGGATGCTACTCAGGGTCATACCCACCTGGGCTACATGATCAGAGAGCTCTTCCATGTCTCTTTTCATGTAGTCCAGGGAGGTACGTCTCAGGTCATTCACATCAATATGAACAATGACAGTCATATTTGTACTTGTACTGGAGTGACCCGAGTGCCTGTGTTATGTGGTGGATTCTGGCTCCCGACAGGCAGCCAACAGTAACCACCTCCTTGTCCAGCCTAGTGAGTGGGATGTCAGTGTGCCTGACTATAGAATCACCTATTACTAGTGTTAGATATGTTATTTCGCCTTAAAGGCTGTGATTGTGCGGCACATTGATTTTGTGTTTTATGTGTTGTCTGGTTTGTGACGGGAGGTGTAGGTTTTTTGGGCGTCTGCTTTGGAGCTCTCGGATGCTTTTGCAGGTTTTTATTTAGAGCTTCAGAGTATGATTTAGTGTATTTATGTGTATTTTTTGCCAGTGCTGGTTTAGTAGGTCTATGTGAGGCTGGAGGTGTGGTGCAAGTGTTCACCCAGGACTGGAACAGACAGTCATGAGGAGAAGGTTGACAGACCTTAGCCTCCAGTTTGGCTGTATAATTGCATCTCTCGCATTTGTTAATATGTTAAGTGTTTTGTGGTAGGAGGAGAGGGTTGTCTATGTACATGAGGCAGTTGTAACATTGACTCAGGATGCCCAGGTTTACCAGCTGGACTGGAGAGTACACCTGAAGTCGCACTTTGGTCATGCCTGAATAGTAGGGTGAGCTGCTTAGTCGCTTGGTTGGTGAGGGATGGATAAAGAGCCTTGCCCTGCTGGGCAATCGAGTGTCGGGGTATATTATTGCTTGCTATTAGGTCTGAGCAAGTGCCAGACTGTAGGATGCTTTTTGAGTGCTTAGGTTGAGAGACTAGCTTCAAGGGAAAAATTGAAAAGGAGACAGTGGAGCTGGAAATAATTTAACCGTAGCTAACCAGCAGGCAAAACCATAAAAACACGTTTTTTAAACTACTAACTTCTGGGCTGGAACCACTCCTCCAGGGACAGATGGCTGCTCAAAGTTCCCCTCTCTCATAGGTGAGCAGAGAAACTTCCTTCTTTCAAAGTAAGGTAAGAGCAACTCAGAAACTTGTAACAGCCATGAATTCAGCACTAGCCTGAAAACTGGACTATACTAGCTCAGAAGGGTGGGAAACGAGGAATGTTTTTTTTTCTGTTTTGTTTTTTGAAAAGAAGGCAAAAACAATAAAAAGTACACTTAAAACAGCTTTAAATGACTACAAGCGATCAGAAAAGGCTATCGTACTTTAGTGTGTAGCCTACAACAAAACAAAACCAACTTTTTAAAAGTGCAGGCAGTCTAAGTACAATATGTGAAAAAAAACAAAAACAATAAAACAAGCTTTTAAATCACAATAAATGCTGGAAAATCAGCGTTTAGGCAGATAACAGTTAAGTACAGAAAGAAAATACAGAAAACTGATACTTAAAAACACTCCAAAGAGACTCTTAAGCTAGAAGGCTTGTATCAGTTTAAGGCTTTCTAGTGCTTTCCAGTAGGTTAGTTACAGGAACGATGGGAAACAAGCGCAGATGTGGTCTTTTAAACCAGAAAGTTGAGAGAGATGGACAGCTTCCCAAATGATCAATAAACTAAACTACAATTCCTGGGCCAAGAACCACTCCTCTTGTTCATAGGTTGGTACTAGGCTATCGGCCCTAGGGCCTATACAAGCCTAGCCATAACAATTCCCTGGCTATTTCTTCCGAAACCATTTACTTCCCTGGACCCCTATCTAGCAGGGCAACTGACAGGAAGGTGAATTTCCTTTCTCCCCATCCAATCATCAAGGTTCCTTTTGAAGAGGGCCAAAAATATACATCTTCCATTTGTAAAGCTCTTTCCAGTAGTGAGAATCAAACCTTGCACCTAGTGGTTGAAAGGCATACATCTTAACCACTGTACCACTTGGCCTTTTTTTTGTGGTAGACAGGCTACCTAGTACTTACCACTCTCACTGATAAGCTAGAAGGCTCCACTCAACACAAAGGCTTGGGGTGCTCAGAAGCTTACAAACAGTCCTGGATACAGCAAATCTGTACCTGGACTAGACTAGTTACGGGAAAGGGGGGGGGGGAATCAAGTGCAAACATGGGCTTTAAAACCAGAAAGTTGAGAGAGATGGAAAAACTGCCCAAACGGCCAACAAACTACAATTTCTGAGCCAGAACCACTCCTTGTGGTAGATAGGCTACCTAATGCTTACCACTCCCACTGATAAGCTAGAAGGCTTCCCTCCAACACAGAAAGGCTTGGGGGGCTCAGAAGCTTACAAAGAGTCCTGGATACAGCAAATCTGTACCTGGACTAGACTAGTTACAGGAAAGACGGGGAACAAGCACAAATGCAGGCTTTTAAGCCAGCAAGTTGAAAGAGATGGAAAACTACCTAAACGGACAATAAACTAGAATTTATGGGCCAAAACCCACTCTTCCCATGGAAGACAGGCTACCTAGAGCTTATGACTTCCACTGATAAGCTAGAAGGCTTCCCTCCAACATAGAAAGGCTTGGGGGGCTCAGACGCTTACCAACAGTCCCAGATAAAGCAAGTCTGTATCTGGACTAGACTAGTTACAGGCAGGAAACTAGAGTAAATGCGGCTTTTAAACCAGAAAGTTGAAAGATATGAGAAAAAACTGCTCAAACGGCCAATAAGGTACAAGTTCTGGGCCAGGAGCCACTCCTCTTGTGGTAGATAGGCTACCTACCTAGTTTGATATTGTAGGAGTTTACTTCTATCCATTCCATTAACCATATTTCTGGCTTGTGTAATATGACCCATTTTATAACCCCTTTCTCTAAATATCTTTTAGTCAAGTCATCTCTGAAAGTCAATGCCTCATTGGTCCGATCCGACCATAAGCTAATCACCCTAGATATCCGCATCCCGCCCACACTCACCATTAAGGAAACCATGGTAAAAAATTTCTCCAAAGCCAACTTCATGCTTCTTAAGACAGAAGCGGCGAACTTCATGACACCCATGCAGATGGACAATACAGTTACGACTGCTGAATCCTACACAAATGTACTCTATAAGCACTTACACGAGTGCATGGATCGTGCTATCCCAAACGGAACCAAGATGCTATCCTCCAAAAAAAGGAAGCCAATCTGGTGGTCCCTGCCATAAACGAACTCAACAACAGAAAGAAAAAAATGTTGCAAAAGAGTAAAATCCCATGAGTGGAGGAGCTCTCTCGTCAGCCTCAGTAAGAAGCTGAGATTCCTTATAAGATCTTCCAAAGCTGGCAACGAAAACAAAATTGTCATCAATTCTTAGGGTAACCACAAAGCATTCTACAGCTATGTCAAGAATCTCAATGGCAACACTCAGATCTGCTCTGAGTTACAGCACAACAGCAAGAAAATTACAGAACCAACTGATACTGCCAACATCCTGGCAGATAGGTTCAGTGCTAACTTTACCCCCCCCTCCCCTAAAGGGCACATATCTATACAGGAAGAATGCAGAGTCCCTGTAATCACATCAATGCAGGTAAACGCTGCACTCTCTAAAACCAAAAACACAGCATGCATGGGAATGGACCATCCCAGGCTGCGTTTTACACGAACTTCAGAACGAACTGGCTCCCCACCTAAACACCATGTTCAATCATAGTCTCATGTCAGGCTTTGTGCCCACTGAATGGCGCATAGCAACAGTTATCCCACTCCACAAAGGGGGAGCCACGACTGATCCTGCAAACTATCACCCTATTAGCCTGACGAGCCGGTCTGTAAAGCCATGGAACGTATCATCTTGGAACTCGTAAACAAAAAGTCATTTGTAAGCTCCAAACTCTGGACCCCACCCAGTTCGGGTTTGTGAAAGGCAGATCATGCCTTCTGAACCTGATCGACATCTTTGAGGCAGTCACCAAATGCCGTAGACGAGGGTAAGGTGGTTCAGGCAGCCTATCTTGACCTCGCCAAGGCTTTCGACACCATCCCCCATTCTGGAATTATAGCTAAACTCACTAAACTAGGTAGAAATCCCTACATCACAAGATGGGTTTGCCAACTGGCTCACTGACAGAAATCACACTGTAAAAGTTGCAGACTCCAAATCTGACTTCAAACCAGTGACAAGTGGAGTACCACAGGGTTCAGTCTTGGGACCTCTCCTGTTTGGCATCTACTCCTCTGACCTACAGGCTAACAAAGTTTGCAGATGACTGCAAATTTGGAGCCATAGTTAATTCCCCAAATGAACAGCCTCACTGAGACTGGAGCCTCACTGAGACAAATGCCTGGTGTCAGAGGCATGGCCTCAAGCTCAATGGCAAAAGTGCATAGTCATCCCCTTGGGTAAAAACTCTGTACCCATGAACTACCACATAAACGGCAGTCTACTTAATGCTGAATGTGTGATAAAGAGACCTTGGGACCCAGGTGGACAGTAGTCTCTCCTTTGATAATCACATTGCCACAGCAGTCAGGAAATCCTTCTATGTGGCACACCCCATCACAAAAGGGATCTCATCCAGGAAAAAGATGTCATTGTTCCCCTCTACTAGGCACTCAGACTCATTATGGAGTACAACACACATTTTGGAATGTACCTCACATCTGCAGGAGCTGGAAAGGCCACATAAGTACCTCACAAAGAGGATTACTGGCCTCAAACAGATGCCCTACACAGAGTCTCAAAAAACTCTGTAGCATATCACCTACTCCGAGGAGATCTCTGCCTAACATATAAAGCCATGTCAAACCCAGAGCTGTTGGACATGCTACACCTAAAGAAATCCCAATCCCTCTCAGCTACATGCTCTAGGGAATAAACATTGTCACTACAATAAACAGGACATGCTGGAAGGACAGATTCCTGTCCCAGAGACTTCTATACTCTGGAACAAGCTACCCATCTATGTTAAGCATAGTTCCTCATTAGCACTCCAAGAAAAATCTTGATGAGTGGATGGGAAATAGGAAATACACCCTGGGGATCACTTCTGTGGCTCTGCTGAACAGGGGCACAGGAAATTAACTTTCATGGGTGGCGTAAGCTAGGGAACCTTGTTGGCTAGGCTTACTTTGGCCCTTGGGCTGATAGCCTAGTACCCAACCATGAACCTGTGAAGACCATCTCTGGCAAAGCATCGATGTTTGTCGATCATGTTATCCTAGGCTGACAGGTTCTGGGATTCCCCTTAGAATGACACCAGAACTAAGCCAATTATTCAATCATTTTTGTTTGTAATGAAGGACCATCCTAGGTGATGGTAAAATGCTGCTTAAGGCTACGGACATACTGGCCTGGGACACATAACCAGAGGGGTCAATCATGTCTCTTTTCATATAGTCCAGTGAGGTACATCTCAAGTTATTTACACTAAAATGGATTTCTACTAAAATGGATTTCTGAGTTGTAACAGTACCTGCTGGTGGGAGACCTGAGTGCGTGTGATGAGGCGGATCCTGCCACTTGACAGACAGATGACCATGATATTTTCCTTATCCAACCTGGTGAGTCGGTCATCCTTACATACATTTCTTATTTCTTGACATCTCGGTAGTGCACTTACTAGTCAGTTACTGAAATTTACCCAGAAATCTAGGTCCACTGGCTTTCTCTGCTAAGTTTCTGTTTTCAGACTGGGAGAGCCAGAATTACTAAACGTGCAGCCATCTTGGAAGTCTACTGTAGATTGCTTTGGTGTAATGAATATGGGATAGGCTGCTTCCTGGTGACTGGTTTATGCAGGTCTTTGCTCTTACCAAAGCACTGAGGACTGGCCAAGGATTTGTTTTAACTGCCTCAGCATATGATAATTTAGGAGAATGTGCAGTGCATTCTACAAGCGTGTGATACAGGATGATTTTGCTTTGCTAAAGAGGCCTCAACCCTGGCTACATATTTGCATCTGTCACAAATTGTGACGAGTTATGTAAAAGATCATGATCTTTGAGCACCACAAAACTTAAAATTGCCTGACTAAACCAAATGCTGTGAGGATGACAACAGAGTAAAGACTAGCTGGCTGATCCATTGCTGAGCAAGGGATGCAAGAAGACTAAGAGAAGATAATGGCATTTTGGCTAGTGGATTAAAATATTAGCTCAAACAATAATAAACAGATTAAATTAGTTTTGAGCACTAAAATAACAGTATGCAGGAAATATTCTACTCTAGACAATGTCAGTTTAGCAGATGTTAGGTCAGAACAAAAAAAGTACTTTGACAGCAAGTTTAATGCACTGATTTAAGGTAAGAAGACAGAATAAGGTGAAAGTACCAAATACAATATGCAGTAAATATTTTTGACTAGAATGCATGTAATGCTATCTTAGACGTATGATGTACTGCCACTGCTTTACTCAGGATTTGTACAGCTCAGACTGTAGGATTAGCTATAGTTCAGAAGAAACTAAAACACTGAAAGTGCCTGTATCTGTCTAATAAGTGCTGTGCAGAGCACTGCTCAGAACACTTAAAGGAGGTGAAGTGAAAAAACTAATAATAAAATTAGCTAGAATTCCAGCCAACAATAACCAGGATCCACCACATAATGCACGCACTCAGGTCACTCCACAACAAGTACAAATAGGACTCTGTCATTGTCCATGTTGGTAAGAATGACCAGAGCTCTACCTCCCTGGACTACATGAAAAGAGACATGGAGGAGCTGTCCGATCTTGTAGCACAGGCAGGTATGACCCTATCCCCGAGTAGCATCCTGCCATCACCCAGAATGATACCACAGCCCAAGGACAAAATGATTGACTTCAACAATTGGCTAAGCTTCTGGTGTCATTCTAAGGGAATCCAGTATCTGTCTGCCTGGGATGACATGACTGACAAACCACAACACTTTGCCAGAGATTGCCTGCACCTGTTGCCCTTAGGATTCCGGATACTGGCCAAGACTCTTGCCATGCCTACAGTGCCTTTTTTAGGCAAGGTTCAAGTGACAAATTCACCACCGTAACAGGTACAAACAACCAAAATCTGAGGGTAATGCTAGAAGTCTAAACCTCAAAATGCAGTCACTCGAAGCACTCCTTAAAATGGAGAACATCAACATCTGTGCAGTGACAGAGACCTGGTTCAAGGCTCCAGAGAGCACCTCTGCATTACCAGGCTATAATTCATACCACAACTTTCGGCCACCTAACCTGGACTGAAACACTAAAGGTGGAGGCGTGTCCATATTTGTTAAGGATATCCACACCACCAGGCTAGTTGCTCAGCATAATGCACCTGAGATTATCCACTAACTGTGGGCAAGACCACAATCCAAATTGTAGCTTGCTACAGATCCCCCACCATGCCCCAGGATTCCCACTCCTCATTTCTTGATACACTGGAAAATATTAGGGTACAACTTAACACCCTAATAATGGGCGATTTCAACTACCCCACCATTATCTGGGAAAACTACTCATGTACTAACTCTTGTGCTCAACGTTTTCTGGAATTCATAAATTCCAACACCTTGGATCAACTTATCCACACCCCCCACCAGGGGCAGCAATATCCTGGACTTGGTCATTACCAACATGGGCAACCAGAGGTCAATTCCTTGTTGGTCAGATCGACCACAAGCTAATCACCCTAGACATCCACATCCCACCCTCATCCCTCATTAGGGAAACCACCGAAAAAATGTCTCCAAAACCAACTTCATGCTTCTTAAGACAGAAGTGGCAAACTTCACGACACCCAAGCTGACGGTCAATAGAGGTACGACTGCGGAATCCTACACAAATGCACTTTATAAGCATTTACACGAGTGCATGGATCGTGCAATCACTAACAGAAAAAGGAAGCCAATCTTGTGACCCCCTGCCATAAACAAACTCTACAACAGAAGAAAGAAACTTTTGCAAAAAAAAAAAAAAAAAAAAATCCCATGATTTGAGGAAATCCCTGGTCAGCCTCCGTAAGAAGCCGAGATCCGGTTTACTATTGAAAGTGCGAATGGCACTTGGGTGACAGTCAGATAGTCGAACGTATAAGGTCGTAAACAAGGATGTCGAAGACAAAATAATCAATCTAGGAACGGTGTTAACATGGGTCGAGGTAGGTGTTCAGTATTATTCCCTACCTCGACCCATGTTAAAACCGTTCCTAGATTGATTATTATGTCTTCGACATCCGTGTTTATGACCTTATACATTCGACTATCTGACTGTCGCCAAAGTGCTGTTCGCAATTTCAATAGTAAACCCCGAGATCCTTCATAAAATCCTCCAAAGCTAGTTATGAAAACAAAATCTCCACGGATTCTATAGACAACCACAAAGCATTCTATAGCTATGTCAAGAATCTCAATGGCAACATTCAGATCTGCTCTGAGTTACAGCACAATGGCACTAAATATACAGAACCAACTGATATTGCCAACATCCTGGCAGACAGGTTCAGTGCCAACTTTACCCCCCCTCTCATACCCTAAAGGGCCCATCTCTCTACCGGAAGAATGCAAAGCTCCAGTAGTCACGGCTGCACAGGTACATAAAAAAAAACTCTCCAAAGCCAAGAACACAGCATCCATGGGACCTGACAACATCCCAGGCCGTGTCCTACACGAACTGCAAAACGAACGGGCACCCCACTTAAGTACCATGTTTAATCATAGCCTCATCTCAGGCTTTGTGCCCACTGAATGGCATACAGCAATGGTTATCCCACTCTATAAAGGGGGAGCCACCACGGACCCTGGGAACTACCACCCCATTAGCCTGACGAGCCTGGTCTGCAAGGCTATGGAACGTATCATCATGGAACTTATAAACAATGACATTGGTAATCTCCAAACTCTGGACCCTACCCAGTTCGGGTTTGTAAAAGGCAGATCATGTCTCCTAAACCTGACAGACTTCTTTGAAGCTGTCACCAAAGCTGTAGAAGAGGGTAAGGTGGTTCACACAGCCTATCTAGATCTTGCCAAGGCTTTTGACACCATCCCCCACTCTGGAATTTATTTATTTGCATTTGTTAACCGGGTTGGTCCAGCTGGGTAAGAATTACCCTTTTTCAGTGGAGACCCGAGGGGAAAAGCCCCAAACAGACATACAAATACATACGAAGAGAGACAAATTAACAATATTACAGAGGAAAACAATATTATGGGTACAATGGATAAGAAAAACAAACAATGAAAGTTTGAGAATATGAGTAAGGTAGGCCAGAGGCATGCATGCAAAAGATTTATGAAAAGGTGTTCTGAGCAAGATCTCTGAATTAAGTTAAAGTAGGCAAAGAAATGATGATTTAAGTGTGGAGTTAGTAGTGTGGGAGTTTTAGGTGGGAGCATGATTATAAACTCCCTAAACTAGGTATAAATCCCTATGTCACAAGATGGGTTGCCAACTGGCTCACTGACAAAACCCACACTGTAAAAGTAGCAGACTCCAAATCCAACTTCAGACCAGTGACAAGTGGAGTACCACAGGGTTCAGTCCTGGGTCCTCTCCTGTTTGGTATCTACTTCTCTGAAGTGCAGGCTAACACAGAAGGTCTTTGGCTAATGAAGTTTGCAGATGACTGCAAACTATGAGCCATAATCAAAACTCCTAATGATGTGGACATCCTACAAAAGGAGACAGATGCCTGGTGTCAAAGCCATGGCCTCAAGCTCAATACCAAAAAGTGCATAGTCATCCCTTTTAGTAAAAACTCTGTCCCCATGAACTACTACATAGGCAGTAGTCTACTTAACACCAAAAGTGTATTAAGAGACCTTGGGACACAGGAGGACAGTAGTCTCTCCTTTGAAAATCACATCGCCACAGTAGTCAGGAAATCCTTCTATGTGGCACACCTCATCACAAAAGGTTTCTCATCCAGGAAAAAAAATAAATAAAATAAGGTTATTGTTCCCCACTACTCGTCACTCATTAGACCCATTATAGAGTACAATGCTCCTTTTGGTATGTACCTCACAAGACATCTACAAGAACTGGAAAGGCCACAGAAATACCTCACAAAAAGAGTATTACTGGCCTCAAACAGATGCCCTACGCAGACAGACAGTCTAAAAAAACTCCAGCTTTACTCCATCGCATATCGCCTTCTCAGAGGCAATCTCTGCCTAACATACAAAGCTATGTCCTTCTCAGAGGCAATCTCTGCCTAACATACAAAGCTGTCAAACCCAGAGCTGTTGGATATGCTCCACTTAAAGAAATCCCAATCCCTCCGAGCTACCCGCTCTAGGGACCTAAACCTTGTCACCATAATAAACAGAACATGCTGGAGGGATAGATTCCTATCCCAGAGACTTCCCATACTCTGGAACAAACTACCTATCTATATAAAACAAAGCTCCTCATTAGCACTCTTCAAGAAAAATCTTGATCATTGGATGGGAGATAGTAAATTGACCCCGTGGATCACTTCTGTGGCTCCGCTCGACAGGGGCACAGGAAAATAATTTTCTTGGGTGGCGAAAGCCAGGGTACTATTTGGCTAGGCTTATATAGTCCTAGGGCCAATAGCCTAGTACCTACCTATGAACATCTCAGAAAACAGCAACAAATTATCCTCTGCAGTCGAACAACCACTACTGCACTCAGCAAGCTAACACCCTTATCAGAGAATCAAATGCAATAACTACAGAAACACCAGGTGAATTAAACTGCAATATACTACAAGTACTTTTCTATTTTTTTTGCTTGACTTTTGAGTAAAAGCCAGAAAGCTGTTTTTCTTTCCCTCTCCCATTTAAAATCAGTCTCTTCAGGCTTTTTTATTTCCATGTACCACCTTCTCTCCTTAGTGCCACTGATGCTGCTTTCTGTTTCCCATGCCTGCTCACTCTACAGCCATCTGTCAACTACTTCATCTTTACAATTAAGAATATCTGTATAACAGATAAAACAGGAAGCTACAATTCCCGTGTTGTTTGCAACACTTACTACAACTTGATCAAACCAGAATTGCACTTTGTAAAGAGCAATTAACATTTTCCTCCAATGGTGTAGATCCCTAAAGGGACGAAATTAGTTGCTACAAGATCTGGACCCCTTTCAAATCACACCTTCTTTTACATATAAATTTCAGAAGTACACTAAATGCACATAATCATTTTCAGTATCTGATGCACATGGTAGATACAGTAACTAATAAAATCACTTTCTGTTGAAACTGTCCTTGACTTTACTCCAATCTCTGCTACATAAAACTTCATAGATCATTTACTTCCCCCTTTTACAACCATGTAAGCCAGAATACCCAAGAAGAACTGAATCTTGTTAGAACCAAGCTTCTTTCCTTCGTCCCTGAACATGTTATAAGGGAAACTTGTTCCATCTATTCATCATCCATTTCAAAATGGACTTCTATTCATTCACTAACTTAAGTTCATGCTGAAAAGCTCACTTCCTCCTATGCCACCAGATAAATTAAAAATAAAAAAACTAATCACATTTAAGCAAATAACAGTCTTCTAGTGTTAAGAAAAATATGTCAATCTATGAAACATTCCATTTCTAGATGAAGTTTCAGGTAAAAGAACAATATGTGAAAATGCACATCTTTCAACTCCATCCGGACCTCTACCAAAATACTTTCCTAAAGCTCCACTTAAAAAAAAAAAATAGCAAATACTATGAGGAGAATGCCAGTCTCACCTTGATATGAAGCCTTGTATCAGTCTCAAATATCGCATTAAGCTGCAAGGTTTCAATGTCCTTGGGATAATAACTCTTCTGCTTTCGTGATAGCTTTCCTATATATCCTTCTTCAGTGATGTTCAGTGCATCCATACTATAACTTGGAAAATCTGGAGGATAGAAACACCAAGGAACTCCACTTTTGCTAGATGAGGAAGAAGGCACTTTCATAAAACAGCAATTGCGATTCTCACATAGTTCTTGAGTGACAACCACATTACTCTCAGGGTAACAGTCAAACCGTTGTTTCTCAGGTATACTGGTGCATTTTGGTGGTATCATATGATCAGGTGTCATGCTCTGATCTAAAACATTAAACACGTTGTCTGGGTATTTGCTCTCAGACTCCATTTCTTTAGTAACCTTAGCCAACAACCAAAATGCAGTTACGGTTAGAAGTAGGGCCACAGCTATGAAAGTAACAATCAGTACATTTGTAGCCAAAGGCCTGTGTCTATAAAGATTCACAACACCAAGCACCTTCTGTGTACTCTTTCTTGACAAGGGAATATCCGTTCCTTGAGCATACTCAGGAGGTAACTTTCTATATGGCATCATTTTGCATTAGATACAACTGAAAAAAAAGAAAAATAAAATCAATTTACTTATCAGTACAGATCTTGCCCTCAATACTAAAATAGTATTAAGGACAAATTATAGATATGCACAGTTAAAGTTGTGAATTATAGAAAATAAAATTAGTCACAAAGTTCTACTACTGGTGGTAATAAATATCACTCAACATTTTAAAGTACCTTTCCTCTAAGAGTATGTTACTGGTGACCGAATAAAAACAAACCAAGTAATTTCTTACCAGTAAAAGTGGATACCACTTAAATAAAAATAACTCACAGGCTACAACACACTCATACTTAATGAGGTACAGCAAGCAGCCTAGTTGGGGAGGGGGGCTTGAATCCTCAAATCCAAGTATTCTAAATGCGCAAACTGGTGAATTATATAAAGAGCCAAAAAAACAACTTGTGAGAAGAGAGTGCACAAAATCATGGCTACAGCCCAGCTAAGGCAACAAACAGGTACTTCTAACAAAAAAAGTCTAGCAATCATTGCACACCTGGCACATGGACAAGTATGATATAGACAAACACTGCGAATAGTGACAGAGAAAAACAAAAGCTAAAGATAACCAGCCCGTTGCTGCTTACAACATGCAACAAATCGTAACAAGATGGCACTACAGCTCTCAAGTGTGTGTCCTCTAATTTTCACAGAGCTCCCTGATTTCGACTCAACATGTTGTGAATGCCTTCCTAAAATTGTGAAAACATGGAGAACTACAGTCAAATTTTTAGTAAAGTGGGTTTTTCTCTGGGTGCTCTGTTTTACCCCAACATTCCAAAGACATGCCGTAGGCGGATGGGGGCAGTCTAAACTGGCCACTGATGTACGAGTGGTATGGAGGAACAGACGCAGCAACGCTAACGACACAGTTGTGAATACACTGGCGTTAGATAATGGTCACTGGGGATATGAAACCTTGTGCAAAATGGGAAAAGGGGGAGCATTAAAGTTACACACAACTTATTCTACCGCAAAAAAGCACGACGATCCAAATTGTCGTATCCCGTGGGCTTTTTAAAATCAGTGGTACTAATATTTTAAAAATATTCCCGATTTTGGAAACGTTCTTGCATTTTTTGTTGGCTTGGTCCCGGATTCTGAAGATAACAGATGAAGAGTTATGGATTGTCAGAATATCTACGATCGAAGTAAAAACGTATCAAGTAGTAATAAGAAATTTGGAAGATCTGAGAAAGGGTGTAGTAACAACAAAACAAGGATGCCCTATAAAATGAGACAACAGATTGCATATTCACAGTAGTACAAGTTATACAAGTACCAATAATGCATGACACAGCAGAACAAAGGGGAACTGACAATAAGCAGTACAGCAAGGCAAGCGATGAAGAAAAACATATTAAATTTACAAAAAAAAAAGATACGGCAAGCTGTGTGGTGCAATAAAATAGTCAGCACAAGCTACACAAATACTTATAAAAAAGAGATTTTTCAGTCTCACGGTTCTGCGTTCACTATTATACAGACAACTAGTTAACAATACGTCTCACCCCATCGTGCTTGCTACAGCACACACAAAAAAGTTACTTTAAACCAGCAACCCTATACCCATACCCGATTTTAGTCTTTGCGACGTTTTCCTTCTTGAAGTTGTCAGCCAATTCCAGTGCTTCCAGTTAATACGGATGATATGCACAAGTTCGTTTCATGTTATCATAATTTGAATTATACGTACAATGCCCATTTTTACTACACGGTGACTTGAATTAGTTCCTGTTTATACTACCAGGAGAGAACATCCTATTAATAGGCTAGCACCTCCCTCTCAAGTCTTGAAAATAGTACCATAGCATTCAAATGTCTTTGTGTGTGGCTATTATATTCACAAACGTGGGACACTACATCTCGCAATGTGGAAAATACATAAAACGTGAACAACTAGAAAGCTCACGGCAATGATTAAAACATATTAATTCGAACTTGGAATACGTTGTTTTAGACCCGGTATTAAAACGGTTAATCACAGCTCCCAACCAAGCAGGGACAAATCCAGAAAAAAAATCAGGGACACTTTTAAAAAAGTTAGTTCTATGAACTTGAGTTATTAACAGAATTAAATAATGTGAATTAATATACATTTCGTGAAGTAAAATAATTCTTAAGCTCTTAATTATTGTCATTATTTATTAAGTATAATTCACCACTTTGTCCAGTGTTAAGAGGGAGTCAAAATCAGGAACAGTCGAGATGTATGTTAATAATAACCATAGCTCTCAACCTTCCATCTCCAAAATAAGGAACAGTGGCCTTCATAATGTGGAACAAATGGGCAAAAATGTGGAACACAAACTAATACCTTATTAACAACTTAAATTATTAAGTTAATAGGATGGTTAACATATCTTGGTTTTATTTATAAAAAAACAAACAGATTTTAATGAATTAATATGATTCATTTCTATTTATCATGGATATGAGTTAAAAAAAAACGTCCTAACATCGAATGTGTCAAAGTCCCTTTTAATGTGGAATATGAACTTTTTAAGACCCCCCCCCCCAATGAGGTACGTTCCTCGTAATGAGGTACACTTGAGAGGTATGTGTGACAGAGCCTGTAAATGTGAAACAAAAACTGAAAATGAAGTGTCCCTTGGAAAGCAGTACGATTGTAAAGTATACCGAACAGTACTTGTGTTTTTGTATTCAGACTGCTTACATGTGCAGTTAACAAGCATCGGCAAACTACCAAAACAAGCACTGGAGTTTAGAGCAAACGCTAGAAAGTGGCAGTAATTGCTACTTGGGATACATTACAATCAATAATTACCTTATGTGCACAAAAAAGGTTAATACAACGCAACTTTACACTTATTAGTTTATCATACGGTTCGCATACACTGTACTGGGAACGAACAGACTAGCAAAAAAAAAAACATTAGAATTACCTATTCCGCGTCTTATCTAGTTCGACTTCAAATACATTGGGTACTAACGTTACTGAGGTCTTTGTTTCTCGTGACCACATTGACTAACGGACTGTATGGGAATTGATTATGAGACGAACAATAATATCGCGTCATATCCATTGCAGTCTTTCCGCGACTATGGGAAGTGGGTATCAGTATGGTTTGGCATTTTGCTATTTGTTGACTTGATAATTGTAGCAAGTTACTTAGTCCTAGAAGTTGGAGGTAAGTTAGTTTTGAAGATTACCAGCAGCAGTAGAGGGACTTGGAATATAATCAGAAAGTGTCTGTTTTAATTCATGTAGGTATCAGTTTGGTAATGCATCGCAAGTATGTGTGTGTAAGGATTCTCAGAATTAAATAAAATGAACAGTTTAATAGTTCACTACAATTGCCGGGGTTATGAGGCGAGTTAGAACAGTAGTATTGCAACTACTTCATGGAGTTGGCCGTTAACACGGAACGAATACAAATATCTTTAACTAAAACAAGCCACCAAATTGCTTTTACAGTAATATGTCTGCAGCTAGGAGGGTGATGACCTATGATACTTGGTTTAGGGGGCAAGCACCACCTTTTTGACATTCTAGTATTGTAACATAATGGTAGTTCTGTCTTCTTACCAAATCAAGAAATGAAATAGCTATATATTTATTTACTTTTACGCTTTTTGTATTTAATTAACAGCTATGTAGGGATCTGACTATGTTCAAATTCTACTAGTGCTCGTATAGTAGAATTTTGTAGTTCTGTAGCTGTTTATTATTAATGGCTTTGTGTCCCTTGTATATGTAGATAATGTAACATTTGTATTTTCAGAAAAAAATGTTTAACAGTAAACAGATATGAAACAACAGTCATGTTTATAAATATCCCCTACACAGGCTGGGCTGTGTTCTACATGAACTACAGCACGAACTGGCACCCCACCTAAGTACCATATTCAATCATAGCCTCACCTCAGGCTATGTGCCCACGGAATGGCGCACAGCAACAGTTATCCCACTCCACAAAGGGGGAGCCACCACAGACCCCAGAAACTATCACCCCATTAGTCTAACGAGCCTGGTCTGCAAGGCTATGGAGCGTGTCATCATGGAACTTATAAACAATGACATTGGTAATCTCCAAACTCAAGACCCCACCCAGTTTGGGTTTGTGAAAGGTAGATCATGTCTCCTAAACCTGATAGACTTCTTTGAAGCAGTCACCAAAGCCATAGATGAGGGTAAGGTGGTTCACACAGCTTATCTAGATCTCTCCAAGGCTTTCAACACCATCCCCCACTCTGGAATTATAGATAAACTCACTAAACTAGGCATAAATCTCTATGTCACAAGATGGGTTGCCAACTGGCTCACTGACAGAACCCACACTGTGAAAGTAGCAGACTCCAAATCCAACTTCAGACCAGTGACAAGTGGAGTACCACAGGGTTCAGTTCTGGGTCCTCTCCTGTTTGGTATCTACATCTCTGAAGTACAGGCCAACACAGAAGGTTTTTGGCTAACAAAGTTCGCAGATGACTGCAAACTAGGAGCCATAATCAAAACTCCAAAAGATGTGGACATCCTACAAAAGGGCCTTGCTGAGACAGATGCCTGGTGTCAAAGCCATGGCCTTAAGCTCAATGCCAAAAAGTGCATTGTCATCCCTTTTGGTAAAAACTCAGTACCCATGAACTACCACATAGGTGGTAGTCTACTTAACACCAAAAGTGTGATAAGAGACCTTAGGACACAGGTGGACAGTAGTCTCTCCTTTGATAATCACATCTCCACAGTAGTCAGGAAATCCTTCTATGTGGCACACCTCATCATGAAAGGTTTCTCATCCAGGAAAAAATAGGTCATTGTTCCCCTCTACTCGTCACTCATTAGACCCATTATAGAGTACAATGCCCCTTTTGGTATGTACCTCACAAGACATCTACAACAACTGGAAAGGCCACAAAAATACCTCACAAAGAGGATTACCGGCCTCAAAGAGATGCCCTATGCAGACCGTCTCAAAAAACTGCAGCTTTACTCCGTTGCATATCGCCTACTCAGAGGCGATCTCTGCCTAGCACACAAAGGTATGTCAAACCCAGAGCTTTTAGACATGCTCCAATTAAAGAAATCCCAATCCCTACGAGCTACATGCTCTAGGGACCTAAGCCTCGTCACCACAATAAACAGAACATGCTGGAGGGATAGATTCCTGTCCCATAGACTTCCCATACTCTGGAACAAACTACCTATCTATATCAAACAAAGCTCCTCATTAGCACTCTTCAAGAAAAATCTTGATGATTGGATGGGAGATAGGAAATTCACCCTGGGGATCACTTCTGTGGCTCTGCTCGACAGTGGCACAGGAAAATAATTTTCTTGGTTGGCGAAAGCCAGGGTACATTTGGCTAGGCTTATATAGGCCCTAGGGCCAATAGCCTAGTACCTACCTATGAACAATATGGCTTCCGTCCTTCCCATAGTACTAGCACTGCCCTTCTAACACACACACACACACACACACACACACACACACATATATATATATATATATATATATATATATATATATATATATATACACTGTCAGTAAAGCTAGAGGTAATGACAAACTTCTCTCTTCCGTATTTCTAGACTTGTCTAAAGCCTTCAGTACAGTTTCTTACAGCAAACTTCTTCAAATGCCCTCACTAGGTCTTTCTCAGCCCACCCTTCTGTGGTTCAAAAGCTGCCTGTCCAGTGGGTCTCAAGTCAGTAAAATGGCACTCTACGCACTCTCCTTATCTCCCAGTCACCACCGGTGTACTACAAAGCTCTGTCCTTGGTCCTGTTCTCTTAAACATTTTCACCAACACTGTGTATACTTACACACAACAGGCCACCCAAATACAATACATAGATGATTCCACTTTTATTTGCACATCTGGCAATGTGGCATGCCTCCAAAAAATTACTCGGGGAAGCTTTAGCAGCCACTGAAACATGACTTTGTAACTCACAACTTATGCTTAACCCAAAAAAGACCAAGCTACACCTTTTTCCCCTAAATCCCTCTCTCATGAAAAAACTAAATTTAAAATACTGTGTCTTGAAAATACAGCCATTTAAGTAATACCTCATGGCAAACTTCTTGGGGTGATAGTGGATGATAATATTACATTTGGCCTGCCCATACAAACTTACATAAGAAAAATTCATCAAAAATTAGGGATGCTTTACAGTGCCAAAAAATTTCTTACTGATGCAACTAAAACTAGACCTGCCACTACTAATCTCCTTCCCACTCTTCTTTATGGCACTCCCATCTTTATCAACCTCCAGGCTTTACAAAAACTTGAACAATGCTGTAACAAAGTTGCTAAATTTGCAGTGCATACCCCTTTCAGAACCCACCACTGTATAGCACTGAAAACCCTAAATTGGTTAGAACTGCCACATCAACTAACATATACACAACTTCATACCACCTATAAATGATTAAGCGTCCATCTTCCTCGCCATCACTAAAAAAACATTCAACACAGCTATATTCACAGTTGATCATTGTGATCCAGTAACCAAAAACTCCTCTGTCTGTCTATAAACTTAACAAATCTGCTGGACACTGTCTATAATCGTACAAGGTTGCTAAGGCCTGGAGCTCCTTGCCTGTATCCATCAAATTTATACCAACCCTCCCATCTTTCAAAACCACTCTGAAAGACTTCCTGGCTAAAATCTGTCTCTGTCCTTGCTCAAAACCCGGATAACCTATATTCCTAAATGTGAACAATTATCTTTTCATTCCTTATACCTCCTTCCTCACTTACTTCCTTACTGCTATGTAATTCTCCTCTTTGACTGTCTCTTTAAGCATACCATAATCCTGTTTCTCCCCTCACTTCATATTTTAACTCCCGTTTGTATTACACTAACTTAGCTTTAATTTCTCTACGAACTGTCTAAAATATCTGTAAATATTAAATTATTGTCATATACCTTGTATTGATTCTTAACCAATTTTTTATTATGGCTAATTTGTTATAATTATTTAAACTGCAGATGCTTTTTGTTTTATTTTTGAAGATTGCAAAGTTATTTTTCTTAAAATGTTTTGTAATTTGGAGCTTTTCTCTCTGGGCCTCCGCTGAAAATGGGCTTCTACGTTGGACTTTCCTGGTAGTCAGATGTCAGTGAATAAGTAAATAAATAAATAAATAATCTTCATTAATATTTTGATTGATGAAGTCCTGTATGTAATGGGATGAAAGCACTTATTCTATAGTATTAAAGTAATGTTTGCAGAGCCTTTTTCAACAGTTGTGGTATTCTTTTTTTTTTGGATTTAAAACATTTTGATAATTTTTTGGACAGTCATCTTTCTCTGATTTAATAGCTTTCAACATCTTCAGAGAAGTTATTCCAGTTGAGTTTCTGCTGGTCCTGAATTTCTTAACTCTTTATCCTTTGCTACATCATTTAATAGTAATCCTTAATAGTTTTATAGTCTCAAGGATGTTCACTTGCAAGTGTTAAAAGTGAATAAGTATTAAATGTTTAACGGTTTCTCATTGTTTCTGATCTAGGTTGTTAGCTTCAAAGGGAATTGGGAGGCATTCAGTTGTAATACTATTATTACCTTATCCAGAGCACCCAATATCTAGAGTTACCTACTACCTCAAGAAGAAACGCACAAGATAGGCCAAAGGAGACTTTGTGAATGCCCATCCAGTTGTCAAGGTTAATCTTGAAGTTTAATGAGCAGTGACAATTTATTCCATAGGTGGGGGATGCACTGGGAGAAGAAAAGTTCACTTCCTGTGTCCTATTAATTAAGAGTAAGGGCTTTTGTATGGATGTTTAAAGAACCATTTGCTCTGTGAAGATGTAAGTTGATGTTGGATCTCAAAGTGTACAAAGACTAAATATAGATCACTAAGGAGAAGTTTATAGGAAACCATACAGGGAGAGTGTGAATAGATAGTCTGCATAACTAAAGAACTTGAGACCTCTGACTTTTTTTTTTGTTAGAAATCTTTTGGGTCCCTCAAACTGAGTGCTATGTACAGGTAGACATGAAAGGGGATATTGTGCAAGAGTTGAGTAACACAGGAGTAAAACTTTCTTTGCTCTAGATGTAATGCCTACTGTTATTACTTGGGCTAATAGAATGATTTTCTCACTACAATGGAGACATGATGGTCAAAGGAAAGGGAGGCCTTTTACAAAGGTACCTAGATCTGTAATAATGGTGTCAGTATTGAGTAGTATATCGTCTGTATCATGTTTCCATGGATTTATTTCTTTTATCAAAATTAACGTTACTATGTGTTTCCATGTTTAGTCTGAGAGTATTGTCATTTCACCAATTATTTTTTTGTAGCCAACCCTTCCTGGACTAGCTCCATGTCCCTTTTAGGTGGGAGCACAACTAACCTGTTTTCAGGGGGTAGTCCTATGTAAGTAGGTATGTCTTTACCCCTCCCCCCCATTTGCATTGGTCCACAAATTTAGCTAAAAAAATAGAATATTTGACTAGTTCTGAAAAATGAATAAGATACTATTGCACCCTGTACACAGCCCTGCAAAATATGACTTGTGACGTTTTTACTTTCCAAGGTAGCACTCGCATTTCCAAGGCAAATATTTAGGCACACACATTTGCCATAAAACTTTCTTTATATTTTGATTTCTGATTCCTCCATAATTATTGTGACCTCTTTGTTAGAACTGTCCTGGACTTCCATTTTGATTCACTTTTTCTTGGTTACTAACATTAATTAAAGTAAAACAGTCTTGTTAACACTGTATACCTTTATCCCAGGCCACTGGCATAAGTTGTTGTGCAATTTTGTATTGTTTTGTAATAGCATTGTCATTGTGTATCTGTTCATTTTTGAGTGTTAAATAAGCACAAACAAAACCAAAAAATGTGTTCCTACATAGCTAATGTACCACTTTGGGGGAGCAAAAGCATTAGTGTTGAGACTTTTGTATGAAATAATATAACTTGGTAGCATATCTGAGGCATCCAGCAGATATTCTTCCATGTATGCATGTCAGTCTTCCCTTTCTAGCAGTTAATTCCCATCCTCTCTAGCCTTGTCTGCTAAATTTCTGCTAAACTGCCCAAAATCCTTGTATGCCCTACTGAGCAACCTCTTTGTCAGCACAGTATCTCATTTGTAGTTCAGGTTATCAGACGTAATAAAAAAAATACGAACATTTCAGGATCATTAAGCATTGTACTCCATTTACAGAAAACCTAGTAACTCCTATTTCTGTTGCATCTCCATTTGAGGATCGCAGTCTGTTTTCAGTCATTCCAAAATGTTATGTTTCATTTTTTTTTCTTTCCAGTGCTTTTGGCCTCTTTCTTTTGAGTATTAACAACCATTTCACCATTAGGTAATATGATGTATCCTGTGGGTTATCTCTTGTGTAGTTAATAAATTGTGTGTAGTTGTATTTCGTCTTGTCAGATATGTTGGCTCAATTCTTTATTCATATAATGTCTGATAGACATATTTCATACTTTATATTTCATTGGTGATTTCACTTTTAATTTGCATCATGATTTTGAATTGATAATTAAGTATAATACCTTAAGATGTACTACATCATAATACAGTTACCTTGGGTCTGATGCTTTAATCACCTTATTGTTTTAAAATTCCTTACCAGCATCCTTTTCCAGGTCTGTTAAATATGTTGTACATTATCAGTAAACAAAGATTTTAAATTTCTCCTCTGTTATTGTATAAGTATTTAATCCCCTAATTAACATAGCCAGTGGATCTAGATATAATGCCAAAAGTATTGGTGATGTCTGATACCATTGCTTGACTCATGTAAGTATTTTCAGGTTTGATGACAATACCTCTTGTGTTTTAACTTTAGCCTTTGGTTTTACTTTTAATCAGTGGCTTTTCACATCTCAGTGTATTCTTATGAAATACTGTTTTCCAGTAACATCAGGCTATTCCTTTCCACCCAAAGGCTCTGTTTTCATTAAGGCTGTCCACAACTGTCAGTTTCTCTTCTTGTTGTGCATCATTCATCAGCATGACAGTATTTTTAAAGTATTCTCAAGTATTTAACAAATGTAAAATAAATAAATAAATAAATTTGTGTTCCACTAGCAAACGCACTAATCGCTGTTTACTACTTTTGGTATTATGGTAGCCACTGTCTTTGCTGGAATTTCCATAAATAGTTTGTAATCATCAATTAATCCTAATTTCACGTAATAGGGTAATGTCATACTCAGATCCTTACATTTCTTTGGCTATCGCTGTTGCCACAGCTTCTTGCCACAACCTGGGAATTTGTTTTGTTGTAAAGCTATACTAATTTCAGTAACGAAGTCAGTTGAAAGACTATCAGTAACTTTTGTCTTGCCTCTCACCTGGCTCTTAACTCATTCACCCAATAACAGTGGAATGTTATACCAGTGACTTACACTGTACATTTTCTGAAAAATCCAGTTAAAGCATGCAAGTCAAACAAATGCAAAAATATTGTGAGCAGCAAATTGTATTCAGTCTTTACATCAGTATTGTAATATAATGTAAAATTGCAGAAGAATATTTTTCTGTTATTTACTTTTTGTTTGTTTGTTAACTGAGGAAGAACACTGAACCAAATGGACCATATGCAAACTCAACTCCAGGACAAAGAACAATGCAATAAAGAAAACTAATTTGTAATACCAATCATTTTTACTTAACTTGTATATTATAATTATTATATAGTATAGGATTTTAGTTGACACAAGCCAACAGTATAATAGTTTTTCAGTGATTATATGTTAAGTAATTCAGAGATTGTTAAATCCAAACATTTTTTTATGAGCACAGTAAGTGAATTGAACAAGGTGCTCGAAATTGTTCTAGATTGCGTAGAGTATGTTTGCCAGTCTTCTTGGATAGCATTATATCTTGGGAACTGTACAATTGAGGCTTACATTGTTAATGCGGTTTTGCTCAGAAGATTTGTGCTTTTAAGTGGTGTCAAGAAATTTACTTTTTGCTTGCTTGTTGAGATGTAAAAGAAATTTACAGAAATGTGGGAACATTTGGTTGTTTGCATAATTAACAGTTTAAGTAGTACTACATTTCTGAAGCATTACGACTTACAGTGCAAGTATTAATAATCGTTTTCTCCAACATTTTTAAGGATTCATTTGAGAGTTGGTTATGGAAATATTTCTGTACATATGGAATATTGTATGTCATCATAATTAATGGTATTATCTTAATTACAAAGCATTATAGGAAAACCTTGCTAGTGTATATGTTTCTATCTTCCACCACAACATTTTGTATTATGACTCTAACATCTAGCTCACATTGTTATGAAAATCTGAACGTAAATATGAGTAACGGGTATCAAACGGTGGTTAAAATCATACCTCTCAACTGTCCAGATTTTTGTCTCCTTTTTTTGATCTGTTCCTCATCAAAGTTGTAGTTTTCTATCAAATCGCTAAGAACTGAAATCACTAAATAATGACATACATTTGAGTTTCAGACTTCATATCCTTCAGAAAATGCATGCTAACACAAATCCTGTTATTCTAGCAACTTTTTATGTTTAATATGAGCAGTATTTAAAATCTGCCCCTAATTTTGCACATTTGTTCCCACCATTGTTTTAGACTTTGTCCAGATTTCTTGCACTAAGAGGTTGAGAGGTATGGACTTAAAATCTCCATTGCAGAACATCCTAGATTAACAAGATTAGCTTAATTTTCTTGTGTGGCCACAATGGTGCAGCAGTTAGCATTGCCGCCTCACAGCAAGAGGTTCTCCGGTTCGATCCTCGGCTGGAGTGCCTTCTGTGTGGAGTCTGCATGTCCTCCCTGTGGTCGTGTGGGTTTCCTCCCACATCTCAAAGACATGCTATAGGTGAATTGGGCACTCTAAATTGGCCCTAGACGTGAGTGCGTGTGCCTTCTGTGGAAGGCTGGTCACCGAGCTGGCAACTCGACACTGTAAAACTCCACTACCAATCATGAGTGGAGAGGTGATCTGCTGTGGCGACCCGTAACTGGAAAAAAGCCGAAATAAGAAGTGTAATTTTGTTTCCTACACAATGCTGTTTTGTATCCCATTTACTATTAACTAGTAAGTCATTTAGTTAAAAAATGTAGCTTTAAAAAGAGCTTTGGTTGTTAAAAGGAACTGTACAAAAATGCTGTGACCAGTTACTTAACTTCCAAAGTCACATTGAAAGCAAAAGGAAAAAGATCCGTTCTCTTTTATTTTGGTCTTGGAAAGTATCTCCCTTTCTCTCCAGCTGAGCTAGAGATGCAATAGGCAAACAAGTCTTCCTTGCTCAACTTACAAATGGGCTATCCATCGTAGGCACAGCCTCTTAAAAAAGTTTTAACTGTTCTAACTTTCCTAATCAGGTGAATGACCGTTTAGTGGATTATTAATCAAATTATGCATTCTTTCCTTATCATAATGTTTGCTGACAAAAATCTGAAATCTTTACACCAGTCAACAGATGTCGGATTTAAAAAAAAAACTTAAATATACATCTGGTCTGACACCTGTGTATCTTAGAGAGAGGAAGCTTGTAAATGCTCAACTTTGCTTCAAGAAAAATCTTGATGAGTAGATGGGAAATAGGAAATACACCCCAGGGATCACTTCTGTGTCTCTTCTCGACAGTGGCACAGGAAAATAACTTTCTTGGGTGGCGTAAGCCAGGGAACCTTGTTGGCTAGGCTTACATAGGCCCTTGGGTCGATAGCCTAGTACCTACCAATGAACCACATAAAAAACTATGAGACCAGTACCTATTTAATGTTATTGGGTAGCATGGCTAGGCTTAAAAGGTTCTTTAGGGTCATTAGGGTATTTTTTTTTGTAATACTATGTTACTAAATAGGAATCTTCCAATGTTTATCTGGACTTGAGGGTATTATAGGCCACATATACTTTATAATAAAGCTTGATCTGACATAACTATTGGGTGCTCTTTGACATCCCTAACCACAAACAAGCATATTCTGTTGTTAATGAATTTTAGCTGTCCTTGATTTTGATCAGTACTTACTAGAATAATGTGCTTATTGAGTAGCGATTAACTTTAATATCAGAAATTCAGGTAAGCCTCATGACATGTGCACCTACATATTTCCCCATCCAGGAGAAAAATGATGTTTTAGGCTCTCTTCTCACACCTCTGTGACACTAGTCACACTATTCCTGTTCCTAATGTGCATTGTGGTTCCCTTTTGCTGTTACACTGTTTTTCATCCTCTCTCTAAACTCAATCTGTGAAGTTGCATGTATGATATAGACTATTTGGCACTCTGACAAGTAAGCAATTAATTTTTGATTACCTCACACAAGTGGTATCACTAATAAACAAAACCTCAGGAATACAGACAGCATTTGGGAGTAAAAAATCAGAAGAACTGCATTTTTGCAGTCTGTCTGCACCCCCCACCCACCCACGCACACACTATATACTAACTCTGAGGTCAAACCATAAGGAAATGAGAAATCTCTAGTATACTGGCAATTCGCAGTTCCTGGGAAAAGCCAGCTAGTCCAAACCTAATGGTCACATAAACGAGTATCTCTTCACTGGCATTTTGAAGGCAAGTCTGGTACCCAGACTATATAGTCACACCTGTATAGCAGCAAATTAATCTTAAAAGTGTAAATGAGAGCTGTGTTGAAATTAATAACATCACTCTGTTTTTTCTTAGTCAAATAAGAGGCTGCCCTCATGGCCAGTAACTTTTAGTTAAATTATGGTTATTTTCAATGTGCTTCTAAAAAAGCAGCTATCGGATGTTTATGCTTTATTAAACAAATGGACTGTTTTTCTTAATTTGGTTTGCTAAACGTGTTAATTCATTCCTCATCTATCACAGATTCCATCACTGTAGCAGTCCCTCCAGTATTATTGGACAGCAAATATTCATATAACTTTTCAGTTGTTGTATATTGTTACTCGTTTCTTTAGTACAAACTGATAACTTAATCGTGAAGCAAGTAATTCAACCAAACTTAATGATTTATACAATAAAAAATGTGCAATATTGAATTGACATAACCTAATCATTATGTTCAAAATGGCTTTGCAGCAGCCACTCAGCAGTATAGGTAAGCATTGGCCTTTGCAGTTGGGTGTAATTATCTCAAAAGGCTTGGTTGATGTCTCAGTAAATCATCACTCATCCAGATATACTCCCTTTTCTGTTTATAATGCCAGTGTTTTACTAATACAAATTCTTACTACTGGGAACCTTGACAGAACTGAACAAGTCTCTGGGTAGTTTTTTGTAAAGTAAAAATGTACTATTCGCTGACAAAATAATCAGGCCCTGTGGGAGTTTTCTCCATTGTCTTGCAAAGCAGTCCACTTGCATTATATCTTATACAGTCCATCTCCTGAGAATGTAAAGGCTCCTTCCTCCCCTCTCAGTGAGACATGGTGGAAAGTAAGCATATGTGGTTAAACATAATAATCAAGTACAAATTGTGTCACAATTGGGTTCAGGTCACTTGCAGGAGAGAAAGAGAGTGAGAGAAATTACAGCACTTCTGTGAAAACACTGATTTATTTATTTTTTTGTTTGCTCAGCAGTCTTGTTCATATGGTCTTGTATTTCTGTACCATACATGATCTAAAAGTCCCCAAGTCCTCACTCAAAACCACAAGCTCTACATGCTTGAATGTTTTAGTTTCTTTTTCACTTTTAGAAACTTTCTCAACTGCACTCTTCTGCACACAGTGGAGCACATTCTCAGGTCACTTTTACAGCCTCCTATGCATTAGTAAATATCTTAAATCCAGTGAAAAATGCTTAAATCACTAATGTGTGTAGTACAGCATTTAAGCTTTCTCACTACTCTGAAACTGCTTTGCCTCCTCATATATGAGTAATCGTCATTGCCATAGTATTCCTGTGTTTCAGTAACGGACCTTTCCAAGTTATGCCACATCTCTTTATTATTCTCATTGCTAGCCAGTAGAAAAAGTTTTGGGTCTACTCTATCTTTAACTGTCCAACATGCAGACTAGTCCAATTCGCAACTTTCTTACATGAATGAACAATGATCTTGGCATCCACCTTTTCTGGGATTACAGCAATTTAAATACTCTTTCTCTAGGCCATGTCTTTAAGACTATATTTGCCAACCACAATAAATACAAATTCATTATTTTCCTTCAGGTCAGTATTTTTATCTGTAGATCTTCAATG
This sequence comes from Protopterus annectens, assembly GCF_019279795.1. NCBI lineage: Eukaryota > Metazoa > Chordata > Ceratodontiformes > Protopteridae > Protopterus > Protopterus annectens. The sequence continues at coordinate 629,719,852 of NC_056746.1, forward strand.
GTATATTTACAAAAATATTCATAAAAGTGGAAGGAGAGAGGGAGCACTGTAGGACTGGTAGAAAGTGTAGTAGTAGGCTGATGATATTAAGGGACTTAAAGAAGACTGATGTTAATGGGGGGTTGAAAGGAGTTGAGTTGGCCTTGAGGTTAACGTTAGTGGTGAATGACATGGATTGCAGACATTGTTAAAAAAGAGAAATAAGTAAGGGGTAGTATGTTTATGATAGGTTATTTCGTGAGTAGTTAATATGTCAGACCTAGTGAGATGACTGATGCCCCTGCACTGGCCCAGTAATCAAGTAGCTTCAATCCTCACCACTGGCAACAGTGAGGGATGTACACAGTGGGAGGGGACAAGTACATACACAGTAAGGTTCAATTTCCCTTAAGAGCATACAGAGACCACAGTAAGTCTGGGGTTGGTTTCTCCCACTGTCTCCAGATCCCCAGTAAGACTCCCCACTGGCACAGCTATAGGGTTAAGATCTCAGCTAAGGGTTCAAGCCAAGACCTCTAGCACCCTCTGTCAATCCAGTACTTCGTGTCCCTGCCCAAGTAGCTGACACACACACACACACACACACACACACACACAGTTTGAGATTTGATTTATATTCAAACACACAGACACTCCTGGGAAAGGCTGACACATGTTTACTAGCTATGCTCCCTTCTGCCCGGACTATAAGGTAGTTTCACTGCCACCAAACCCGTACTTATCCGCTACTATAAGGCCTTTACAAAAGGTGTCCAATCCAACTGTGTAATGTTACTATTATCCAAATGGTAGTTTTGACCAAGCGCTAGGCTATTTAGGAGTGGCCTGTACAGTGTCACCAAATACATTTGCAAGTACTATAAGAGCTTAAATATGTCTGACAAATAGCCACAAAGATAGATTTAAATATATTTAATAATAAAAGAAAAAAAAACAATACTCAGAAAGCAAGCACAGTTACTTCAGAGTTCAGAATCACAGGAAATATTTTAAAACAACATTGCAGGACAGTCTCAAATAAATACGGAAAACACCTAAACTAATCTTTCCTATATAGCTCTTTGTATATTTAAAAGAGATACTATGCCGTAAGTCTTGCTTGCAGGCAGGCAAATGCAGATGATGATGATGAGTGCATGTTCTTACTAGGTCCAAGACAAAATATAAAATGCACAGTTTCTCTCTCTCTCTCTCTCTCTCTCTTTCAGAGAGTTCTTAAATTAATATCAAATATTACTGCTGGGTTAGCTTGGATGACATCACTTTTTGTAATCTGACAAGTTCTCAAACTAGACCCCATTGCAGCCTTTAACATCTCTCTGTGGAAATACATAGCCTTCAGATGCTACTGCTAGACCTAAAACAGTAAAACATTTGCAAAACAATGTAGAAGGCACCCCTAGTGTAGACATTCAGTCTCCTGTTGACTGAAACTGAACTTTTATAACGCAATCGTAAAACAATTTAATTTCAACTATTTTCTTGACGTTTTGCCAGTTAACTCTCAATGTTCCAGTTTCTACTATTACAACACATATATTTGCAAAGGTATATAGTTTATAAAGATTTATATTCTTTTCCAGTAGGGTACACTGTGGACACATCCTTGAAGCTCAGTACAGTACAAACCATGTTCAACATGCACATCTTGTCTGTACCAGTAGTTTAATTATACACATAACACAGAAGTATTTACAATATGCTAGATAGCTGGGCTGGCAGTATTTCCCTGGTGTCACAGTGACATTTAAGGATGTTTTGGAATGCTTTGTAAGTGTCAAGATAGTTGCTATTTGAAGGGGTGATTCCCAAAGTTTTGGTCTTATAACACAGAAGTTGTGATCACTTTGGTAATGATTTGTAAATGGAGTGCATGGTGATGTAGTGTCTGGAATCTTCTGTTCTGGACTGGTGATATGTATGCTCTCTCTGTCTGTCTCTCTCTCTCTCTCTCTCTCTCACTCTGTTTATTTATTGGCATTTGTTTAAAGGGATAGTCCAACTGAGCCAGTTTGAGCCCAGTTTCAGTAGAGGCCCAGGGAGAAAAGCTCCAAGACATTCAGTTGTAACTTTGTATTTAAATTATATTGTATTACTCGCAAGAAATACAGTAAAATTTAAAATGCAAAATGAAACAAGGCATAAACAACAGGCTTGGTATTTTTAGCTATTCTGTAAGACATTAGATACCCAGAAAAGTTTCATAGATATTACAAAAGAAGAAAAAACATGAGATATTTACATGTATTTTTTCTGTTTATTACAAAAGACTACTAGGGTAAGAGTTTTGAAAGTGTAATTTCTGCTCTAGGAAGAAGAAATAAATGATGATATTGGATGCATAAAGGAAAGAGAGGACAACTGGATTTAGTGGGGGGAGGTTATGTTTAGCGAATACATAGAAAGGATGAGTGAGAAGTAGGTTAATCCAGGCTAGAGGAAGGGAAAGGGGAAATTATAGCAGAAAGAAATGCATATTTAGTAAGGTTTAGTGCAGAAGCAGCTCTTGGTGAGATATTCGTTTAAAGCAGTTTTAAAGGAAGAAACGTTTTGGTTAGTTCTAATTGTTAAAGAAAGATAGTACCAGGCTTTAGTCACAGAATAAGAGTAAAGCCACTGACCAACAGATTTGTTAGGTTTATACTCTACCAGAAGTTATTTTCTGATCTGATTGACCTATTCGGTAGGTGGTTGTTAAATAATGAAATGAGGGCAGGGTAGGCTAGGCCAAGGGTTAGTTTGATTAATTTGTGGGCAGTTGTGAGTTGTAGATAGGTAAGGTAGTACAAGAGTTCAGGTCACTTAAGAGAATTCAAAGCTTTACAATGATGAGTGGAATATTTGGCATTTGTAATAACTTGGTGATTTTGTTGTAGCAAATTCCTAATTTTGTTTTTCTGGAGGATTCTAGATTGGTAAGTATAGGGGCACCATACATGAGTGAGGGAAGCAGATAGATAGAAACAAGAGTGTGTTTAGTAGAAACGTTTTAAGTGTTTGTGCCAATAAAGAAAGGCAGGTTTCTGATGTGTTTTTTTTTTTTTTTTAATGTAATGTATGTGTAAGTCTAAGTCAAATTTTAAGTGATCATCAATTATTCCTCTAAGCAGTTTGGTGTAAGGAACAACTTCTATTATTGTGGTGTTTAGTGAGAGTATAGTGAAGTGAAATTTTGTTAGGAAAAGTTGTTTTAGGGGGTGAAGAGGAGTAGCTTAGTTTTCTTGTGGATTGAGTATTGTTGTTTTTTGCTAATCTGGGTCTCGACTGAGATAAAGGCCTCTTTGGCAATTTGTTGTAGATGGGGCATGGAATCTGAGGAGCAAATAATAATTGATAAGTCGCTAGAGAACCATTAAAGAGAGGGGGGAGAGACCAATGTTAGAGAGCTGATTTAGTAGTAAGGGGTGAGTGACTGTGTTGAAGGCCTTTTGATCAGTCAAGAAAAAGAGCAGAAACAATTTTACCAGAGTCTGTTGCTCTATTAATAGTGTTTATGAAAGATATCAAGCAGTCGTGGTACTGTGATCTGGTCTAAATCCATGCTGTGTTGATGCTGGAAGCTGATTGTTGAGAAGAATGTTTAAAAATAGAGTATGGACACATTTTTCTAGGAGCTTTGAGCTCAGGGACAGGATGGCAATAGGACAATAGTTAGAAATATCTGTAGAGTTACCCCCTTTACATAAAGATAGAAAAAAAATTCTTTTTCCAGAGATTTGGTACATAAGATTTATTGATGGACCTATTAATGAGTATACTGATAGGATGTGCAGTGGCTTCTGCTGGCAACTCTAAATATTCTGTAGGAAGGTTGTCAGCAGAGCTGGAGCCAGGCTTGAGTTTAAGAAGTCTTTTTATGATATTATTTGACACAGGATTAAGAATAAAGTTAGAAGGAGTAAGAGTAATAGCATGGGTTAATTTATAGGAGGGTGAAGTAGGAGATGGTTGGTAGGGAGAGGACTGGCTTAATGTTTTGTTAATTCCTTGGTATGTGGGGCTGGAGGAGGAGAGGGGAGGCTGGGAAGTGCTAGCAGTGAATTTAGATATGTTTTCAATGAAGTGAAATGAGCAAAACCTCAGGAATACAGACAGCAGTGGAAAGGGTGACAATTTGTGTGGGTGTTTTATCAGGACACTGAGAAGGATTCATTTTTTTGTACCAGGTTTGAGTATTGTAAAAGTGGATGACCAGAATTTTATAGGGTTTAGCTTATTATTTGTTTGTGATTTTAGATAGCAATCTTTGATTACTTGTTTTTTACCTGATTACTGAGTTGCTTAAATTTCAGCAGGTCTGAAGGGGTTTAGTTTTTCAACCATTATTTCCAGGCTTTGTCCCTAGATGACACAATAATATTTGTAGGTCTGGTAAGCCGTGGGGCAAGGATAGTTTTGACACTTTTTTTTTTTTTTTGATGAAAAAAAAAATTTTAATTTTATGCTACTGCTAGACAGTAAGAAGGCTTCAGGGAACTTTTGAATAGATCGTATGTCTGTTGAACTGGATGCTGTTTAGCTTTTCTGAAGGGAAAAAGCAATGATTCTTTGAAAAGTGAGAGAATTTCTTGCTTTATTACCCTATTAGCAGTTATTTTCTTTGAGGATTTCTTTTCTGAGAGGCAGCAGTTATAAAGGGTAGATCACATTCTAGTTGGGGGATGAAGTTTGTCTTTACTTATGGAGTTTCTGCCTTCTGGAGATGAGCATTGGGGAATTTTCTTGCCTAAACGGATGTATTTATTTTAGCCTTAGTTTCCTCTGTATGAATTGAAAGCCAAGTTTTTGATCAAGCCACATTCTTAGGTAAGAGAAATGATTGTTTCCTTCTGGGTAGTTATTGTCCTTTGTACTGTTGTGCCAGTCAAGTATTGCATATTAATAAATTATGTAATATTAAGTAACAGAGTACAAAAGTTTAATTCAGATAAAATCAGTTTAGCTAGCAGATCTGGGAGACTCCGTCTCCCTCCCATGAGGAATAGATGCCATGTTGAAGTTTCTAAGTTAAGTAGGTAGATGGACGAGTGTTCTTTCAAGCTAAGATCAACATTGAAGAGAAGAGCTTGTTTTTTAAACTGAGCTTTTATTTACTTTTATGGAACATATAAACTTAGAAATGTGAAATGTAAAATGAGCACACTAGTACTCAACATCAAACAAACTAGAGGGGTGTCCAACCTTTTGTCTTGCTGGGGCCGCATTGAGTGAACAGAAATGGTCTTGGGGCCGCATATAAAACATATCGTATAGTTAACTCTTTTGTTGCTCCGGAAGACCACAGTCGACCTGCTGGCTGTACTGTAGGTGCATTTGAACAATGAGTAAATGTAATAACTGCCTAATATTTGCCTTAAAATTCTAATTCTCATTCTAATTCTCTAATCTATCAGTTAACTCTAACATCATAGTTTATATATATATATATATATATATATATATATATATATATATATATATATATATTATCTATTACAAATAAACAGATACTCACTACAGCACTAGCATTTCTCACTGGGAAAACCATTCCAGCAGTCCAACTACATAAAATGTCAACATCAGCAGTCCTACAATACTATAATCCACAAAAATAACCCAACAAATTTGCAGTAAAGTAAAGAATTCACATTACTGACTTAATAAAACAATTCTGAATAAGCTAGAAGAGGGTTTCACCCAAACAAATAACTGGTGCCAGAAATATGGCCTCAAGCTAAAAGCCAAAAAATGTATCATCATCCCCTTTGAGGAGAGTGATGTCCCCACATATTATCACATTAATAACAATGTTGTAAGCATGCAATAAGTCATATGGTACTTGGGCACCCAGGTTGATAGAAACCTGACTTTTGACCACCACATTGTCTCCGTTATAAGGAAATCTTTTTACATGGCCCAATTCATTAGTAAGGGTATCTCATCCAGGGACAAGGAGGTCATAACATCCCTGTATTCTTCCTTTACAAGAGCCATTATTGAATGCAATGCCCCTTTTGACATGTGCCTCAGCAAAACACCCTGCCAAAAGAAAGACTACAACCATTTCTGACAAAAAAGTTCTAAGGACTGAGTTCACTTAGTTATCTAAACAGACTAAAAAGCTTCTTGCTTTCCTCTGTCTCTCACTGGCCCCTATAAATTTCACCACTGGCTTGCTTTCCAGGCTAAGAAAGATCCTGCCTTAAGAGACTTCCTCTTCCTCAGAAATACTGGTTATACTTAAAATGCTTACTACAAAGACCACAGCCTTCACTGCAACATAAACGAGCCACTTTTTATGGACAGGTTCTTGACACAAAAACCTTCAACTTCTGTAGAAAGCTCCTCTCATTATCAAACAATGTAGTTCAGCAACACAATGGCTGGATGGATAGCCATAAATGTAGTCCTTGGGTAAGTAACATAGCCTTCATCAAACCAGATGGAAAATCCACATACTAACCTTTCCCAACTGGATGGCTAAGATCTAATATTGGTTACTCAAGTCTAGTTGCCCAAGAAGAGGGGCATGTTTAACTAAGAATTCCATTTGCAAAATTATATTCAGTATACGTATTAAATATCTCGCTTACACACACACACACACACACACACACGTGCGCGCACACACACAAGCCCCCTACTTGTAAAATAGGCAACCTCAGTAATCACATGACAACCACTCACTGAATGAAATTGTCTGGAAGTCAAAATATCTGCAAAAAAAATCATAGTAGAGATGGATTCATCCATGTAATTTCCCACCACTAAAAGGACCATCAATAAATCAACAAACAACTGCTCGGCAAAAATTAAATCAGTAAGAAAGCCATAAACTATAATGCTACATACTGGTGTAAACATATAACTTGTGTCAATCCCCAGGTTAATCCATACCAAAATATTGTTTCAGAGCTTCAGCTATGTACTAACAGCTTTCTCCTAAAAACTTAACTCATTGATATTTGCCTTGCTGTAATTATAACTGTAAAAAAAAATGTTTTTAAGTTTATTCTGTACCACAATGATTCTCACTGTTATGAGATGTAATCTCTGCCATATTGTATGAGTACTACAATCCATAATTTGCTGTCTCTCTCTCTCATATATTATATTGTTTTGTGTTATTTTTGTAGCTTTTCTCCCCGGGCCTCTGCTGAAAATGGACCTGTGCCCAGTCGGACATTCCCTGTAAACAAATGTAAAATAAAACAAAATAAATAAAAATAAACTTCCCTCCAATCTAAAGCCATTTGACATTTAGACATTTTAATTTGTGCAGAAGTTACTCACAGACTGACAGTTTACTGAGCTGTAATGCTGACCTTCGCTTTTGAAAAAAAACAAATTCCCAGACTTTGTCAATAGCTCAAAGTGTAGAAAGGATTATTTATTTATTTTTGGAAAACATCTTTAAAACTGTTAAATTGATTACACACCCAGAAACACAGAAAAGTTATTGTGATTATGTAAACCACAGACTGCTGCAAGAAATCAGTCACATTAGCACTCAATGCTTATGTCTGAACAGAGGAATCATACCTGTCAATTCCAAAAGAAGTAAAGTAGCTTAATAAGAAGGTTATTTGCAAGGTTGCATGGCAGTTTATATTGGAAATAAGCAGAGATATTAAAAAGGCTCTGTTTTTCATAATTATGCCGAAAAGTCTTCCAAGGTAAATACAACTTCTGATTTAGTATGGAACCATACCTCTCAACCTTAGAGCAAGAAATCTGGACAAAGCGAAAAATAAAAGTGGGACACAGGCCCAAAAATAGTTATGCATGACAGACACCATTGAAACAACTGTAGCTGCAAACAATATACATCACTTATAATCTTTCTATCCCATCATTGTCAGTTAAACATTATATGGCTCATTCAGTCCTGTCTTCTTTTGCATCAAAGAAGACCATGCTTTGAAATGACAAGGGCATTAAAAATAATACATAAAACACATTGCATCAACATCCTGCAACTTCCTACCTGCAAGCAACCACAGAGCTTTCACTGAAACTAGGGTCGCTTGTTTCCCCAATATGACAGCTCTCCCTAATTAAGTTTAATGGTATACAATCTACCAGTATCTGGACTACCTGAAATAAATTAAATTATGGCCTGTAAATTGAAAGTACACTTTGTTTAATTAAACTATATTTCTAAGCCCACTTACTATATTTTTTCAGTAACATCCCAATATCCATTTCCAGGTCACTTTACAAGACATTGGCAATGGTAGACTTGGCATCCTTCAGAACCCCACAGGCCCATGCTAATACATTGTCCATTAAATGTAAATATCCATCCACTGTAAATGGCAAGAAGCTATGTCTTAAAAAAATCTACTTCTGGCTTGCATACCCAAGTATTAGGTTTTGAAACAAAGAAAGATATTCTCCACAGTCTGTAAGTCTCTCTGTCTTTAATCATCTACTGTTGTAGCACTCCCAACACATAAGCACACACATAACCACTAAAATCCCCAACATTTAAAAAATGACATTGTGCTCACTTGATTTGCCAGTATTGATGATCTGCCAAAGCTAAGCTTACTGTTGTCCAACCTACCACTGCTTAGAACCCACCAATGAAAAAAACAGTACTAGGCGCTTTTTTGTTTGTCTGAAAAAACAATACAACTTTATATGCTACAGTCCCACATAGTCAGTTCACTATTGACCCATTAACCCTAGGCTGCTGTGTCATTCTTACTCCCTGTAACTGCATTACCTTGGATGACTACTTTTATTTCCTAGGCAAAAGACACAAATTGGAAGATGAGGCAAAAATCCAGACATTCTTTGAAAATCCATACAGTTAAGAGGTATGAGTTCATGTTCAATACAACACTCTCCCTGTCAGGAAAGCCACAATTTAATGAAAGTGTACTCTTAGTGTATGGTATATTTGTGAGCTAACTTGTTTGTGTTCAGTAGGTAGACTGATCATTGTTAGCCTCTTTGTGTGTGCGTCTCTCTCTCTCTCTCTCTCTCTCTCTCTCTCTCTCATGTGCACACACACACACGCACACACACCTACTTTCACTCGCACAATTCTGCTTTCATGTATGCACTCACTCACTCTGTACTTGCCTATTAACACAGGTAATTTCTGTCCCTTTCAAAGGCAACAGCGGCAAATCCATACATGAGTCCTTCTTCAGCAAGAACACACACACACACACACACACACTGTTTGTTCGGTGCAAAATAATGGCGTAAACACACTGAACCTTTTTTAGCTCAAAAACAAAACTAGAAGGGTGCTTTGGCGTATGCGCACACCGACATTAGCGTTACAGGTCACGGGAGCGAAAAACACACAAAAAAAAGTGTTTTGGGGCATGCGTACATCGATGTTGCAGTTAGAGGTTGAGGGCTGCATGGAAGAGCTCTGAGGGCCGCATGCGGCCCGCGGGCCGCAGGTTGGACACGTCTAAACTAGACAGTTTGTCATCCAAAGGGGTCATGACATTTTCTTAAGAGATCATTACTCACAAAGGGCAAGAACTGAGGAACTTTTTGGTGTTGGTAGAATGGTTAAAGTGTTTATGTAAGTGGTATCAAGCAAGGACAAATGTATAAACAAGAATAATAAATGACAATTTCAATACTAAAGTAGCAACAGGCTGTCCGTATTCAGTGGGGCTGACTAATTAATAATTAGGTATTCCAGGAGAAGGCGAAGGCCGAGGTACCAGATTTAAAAGAACCTTATCAAACATTTCAGTGTTTGTGTTCCTGTTTTGTATGTTAAGCATCTACTCTGACCACTTATGTGTCATGCCTTGGTTTTCTTGTTAGTCATCCTCTGGGTCACAGGTGGGATATCGGACTTTACTCAAGCCCTCTGGATTACCCCAAATTATGTAATATTATGATTTTTATTTGTTGCACTGCACTTGGAGACCAAATTGGTTGGGATGGTTTATACTGGCTATATTTTATATACCTATACTATTCTGCTTGATATTTGTCATGGATGAATTTCAAGTACTCACCAGTTTTTTGATGATCAGTAAGGACATTTTATAGAGAGCTAGTTATGTTGTGTACAAGTGAGCATTAGGTCAAAACCAGAGCAGTTAAATATGACAGTGTCATTGCTAGCAATACCGCAGTCACAACAGAATAAGGCAGTGCTGTTGAACTACCTTCCAATGGCCACATTTCTAAGTTCTGTGCATATGAAGAAGCCCCAGAAAGATGAGTTTGAAAAGTGCTCGGAGGGGGGTGTCACATAGGTTCATAGGTTCATACTAGGCTATCTGCCCTAGGGCATTTATAAGCATAGCCAGAATGTGTTTGGCTTTCGTCACCCATTTTAAATTTATTTTGCTATGCCCTTTTTCGAGGTTCGTATACTGTGCCTCTGTCTAACAGTGACACAGAAGTGATACCCGGGGTAAACCTACGATCTCCCATCCACTCATCAAGATTCCTCTTGAAGAGAGTCAATGAGGGACTCTGCCTAACCTGGACTGGGATTTTATTCCAGAGTGAAGGAAGCCTCTGGGTTATGAATCTGTCCCTCCAGCATGTCCTATTTATTTCAGTGCTGAGGTTCAAGTCTCTCGAACGCGTAGCTGGATGAGATTTGGATTTTCTGAGGTGCAGCATGTCCATTAATTCCGGGTTGGACATGGCTTTATACGTCAGGCACAGATCGCCTCTGAACAGGCAGTATGCCACTGAGTAGAGCTAGTGTTTCTTTAACCGGGCATCATATGGCATCTGTTTGAGCCCTGTGATCCTCTTGGTGAGGTACTTTTGGGGTCTTTCCAGTGTCTGGTAAGGTACATCCCAAAAGGGGCATTGTACTCAATTATGGGCCTGATGAGGGATGAGTAAAGAGGCACGATGACCTCCCCTGATCTAGATGTGAATCCCTTCATGATTAGGTGGGCTATATAAAATGTTTTTCTAACCACTTTGGCCACGTGGTTGTCAAATGAGAGATTGCTATCAACTTGGGTCCCCAGGTCCCTAATGACTTCTTCTGTAATTAATGGATTACCACCTATGTGGTAATTTGTGGGCACTTTGTTTTTGCCAAAGGGGATGACTATACACTTATTGGCATTTAGCTTGAGGCCATGGCTCTGGCACCAGTTGTCTGTTTCTATGAGGCCCTTTTGGAGGATGCTTGTGTCGGCTGGAGAGTCGATTATGGCGCCCAGTTTGCAGTCATCTGCGAAATTGGTCAGCCACGGTCCTTCCGTGTTGGCCTGTACCTCCGAGAAATATATACCGAACAAGAGAGGTCCCAGGACTGAGCCTTGTGGGACACCACTTGTAACTGGTTTGGAGTCTGACATGGCTCCAGCAATTCTAACCATGTGGGTTCTGTCCTTGAGCCAGTTTGCAATCCATCTAGTGACATAGGGGTTTATATTTAAGCTGGTGAGCTTATCTATAATGCCCGAGTGGGGTATTGTATCTAAGGCTTTTGCGAGGTCCAGGTAGGCTGTGTGGACCACCTTCCCCTTGTCAATGGCCTTGGTGACTGTTTCAAAAAAATCAACCAGGTTTAAGAGGCAGGATCTGCCCTTAACAAAGCCGAACTGGGTAGGATCCAGTGTCTGTAGGTCCCCAATATCTTTATTTATGAGGTCCATGATGATCCTTTCCATAGCTTTGCAGACCAAGCTAGTCAGGCTTATGGGGCAATAGTTTCCAGGATCCGTTGAGGCACCACCTTTATGGAGAGGGACCACTGTTGCTGTACGCCACTCTTTGGGCACATATCCTGTAGTAAGGCTGAGATTGAACAGTAGTTTTATGTTTGGGTTTAGCTCATCTTGAAGTTCATGTAGGACGCAGCCCGGGACACCGTCTGGTCCCATTGATGCTGTGTTTTTTGCTTTGGAGAGGGCGGCTCTTACCTGAGCATCTGAGATTCAGGGGGGCAGCACTCTGCTGGGATAGATATTTGCCCTTTTGGTGGGGAGGTGGGGAGAAGTTTGCGCTGAACCTGTCAGCTAGGATGTTGGCAATGTCTGTGGGTTCGGTGTATTTTTTGTCATTTTGGACTAATTCTGAGCATGTCTGGGAATTGTCACCCATGAGGCAGAAAAGGCATTAAGGACTGCGTCTGTCTGTATTGAGCAGGTAGGTCCACTTGGTAGCCACCTAGGGAGGTCTGTAAGAAAGTACTGCTAGATTGTAAGAGATGGAATACCATTTACTTAAATTTTTCTTGTAAACAAAAAAGGCTGAGAAGAATAGTAGGATCTTTAGTAGAGAAATTCATTGCCCCCCCCTCCCTTGCCCCGTGGGAAGAGTCTAGATAGCATTGTTTGCATGAGCAATAAGCAGTGGAATACAATGTGTTTTTTTTTTTATTTCACCTGTTAACCAGATACTGGTTCTTCTCTGACCCTTTTGAGCTATGACTTGGACTACAAGGGCAAGGTTAAATAAATTTTCTCCAAATGATTAGGGGTTTGATTACCATGACAGGAATGGACCTGTTTCCTAAGTCTGGTATTAAGTGTGTTTTTCTTAGCACCATCAGTGTACCTGGAATTAGTTCTTTCTGTAGTTCATAAGTAGTTACTTGTATTGATATAGTATTTAAATATGCTTGGATTTTTTTCTCTTAGCTCAGTTGTTGCTGCTTCTACTGAAACTAACTTGTCATTGTAATTTAAGTAATCAGTTAGCATGTTTTTTTGGGAGGTGGAAGTGAAAGGTTTGTGCTGGGAGAATACTCGTGCACATATGGGGGCGACATGCAAAACTGCATCCAGACAGTGACTCACTGTAAGAATTGAACCCTAAGATATGGAACTTTGAAGCAGCGGGTTTATGAGCTGGTCACGACACTCAAATACTTATGTTAAATGTTCTGTTCTTTTATTTATTTATTTCACCCATTTCCTTTGGGCTGCAGGGGGAATATAATAAAAACTAGAAAACTGGTAGAAGTTATTCTGCATCAGTGTTGAGAAAAGTGTTGAAATCACCGCAGAGGTAAATGTTCCTCACAATAATATTTGATGTGTGGCTGCATGGATTCACGGGGGTTTAGAAAGGGGTGATGGTGAATTTTTGCTAAAAGCACCACATAGTTGACTGTGAATGTTGTCTAAAATTTAGATCAGGATGGGATTATAACCACAGTTTTTATGAAATATCTGCTGAAGTACACTTGGTAACTTATTGGTGAATTGAAGACTAGTAGTCCGTTAGCTGTTGTTTATAGGAGACTGATGATGCACATAATTTCTCATGTCCTAGTAGTATCAAAAAATTAAGACTGGGACAGGTCTGCTTTAGCAGCTTAAAAAACAGTAGTAGGGACTGAGATTAAAGCTAGATACACAGAACTGTAGAGTAGCATTGAATATGAATGAAAGATAAGTGTAACTGTTATACTGTGGAACATTTTAGACGTGTTAAATGCTTTTGAAGCTGTACGTTGGTAGGCAAAGGTGCAAAATAATACATTTTACTTAGAGCAACGCCAGGGTGGAGTAAATTCTAGGTAATATTATTTTGATAACTAATAAGCAAATAAGCCTAGAAGTGAAGGCTTGTATAGAAATTACATGATCATGACTACTTCAGCTTGAAACTGTAAACAGTATTTTGGGAGTGTGAGAAGACGGACTAGAGTGCTGAAAATGCAAATACATATGAGTTGTAGCAGTCCTAGTGCTTCATATAAAAGTAGTGAAATATTCCACAGGGTAAATCAGATGAAATGCAAATCTTCACACTAGAGCTACGCAGAACCATGCAAAATTTTCAAAATTTCTTTTAAATATGAGGATCTCTGAATTTACCTTTTGATTAAAAACTGTGAACTTTGCATGGATTGTAAAGATAATAAAGTATTTATATAAAAAATGTTAATAGGCATACTTAAACATATACACTGCAATCTAATTCTCTCCTGCAAAAAAGAGACTATCCTGGTAGAACTTTACTTCTTTGAAGATGTAGCTTAATTGCATAATATTTGTTGCTCCTGAAGAAGTACACTTACATATCCATATGGTCAGGTAGCACACTGGAGTTACCTGCAGCACATTAGTAAAAGAGGTAGTTCTCTCTCTAGTCTTTTGGCTTTTCCCGGTAAGGGGTCGCCACAGCGGAACTCCGGTCCGCTAATGATTAGCAGTTGGATATTTACGTGCCGAGTTGCCAGCCCTGACGCACAACCTTCAATGAAGGTACGCTCATTCACGCATGTCTTCACACAGAAGACGCTCTAGCTGAGAATGGAACACAATGTCTTACTGTGAGGCGACAACGCTACCGCAGCACCACCACCGCAGTATTAGTAAAAAAGGTAGTTAGTAAAAGAGGTAGTTAATTTAGGAAAAGTAAAAGCTGTTGAATAAATTGTTGTACTAAGTGATATGCATGTCAATGAAGGTGGGCTGGTTAAAACCATTTGCCATTTAAGTGGGAACAGCTGTGTTAATGTTGAAACACATTGTTGCTTGGAGTTTTAGCAACAATTTGTCATTGTGCAGTCTTAAGTCTAAATTTTAATCTGACTTTCTTTTAGATACAATTTAACAGACCATTTTTACCCTTCTGTCAGCAGGATGAATCGCCCAAAGGCTACAGCAGTTCGGCGTCCAAGCACAGCAGCAAAGCCAACAGGTAAGTAAGTGGTGGTGTAACACATTTTGCTTTAGATGATATGTAACATTTCTTAGTGTCTGGTAGAGCCTGTTTTATATCTTTTGCTGCTGATTACAGAAATGTAAGTGGTTACAGCTTGAAAGCCTAGTGTTATCTGCTTATTTAGTGTTTGGGTTATAGCTTCCAGGGTTTTCATCCATTTAGTTCTCCTTGCCTTTCATTTGCATTATTGCTTTATTTTATATTTCTCTGGTACTCGAAATGAAATGTAATTATGCAATTGCTTACTCTTGTCATCCCATTATACCTTTTCTTTGTTTGAGTCCCCATAACCTTTTACCTTGTGACTGTGTTTTTTTTTCTGTATGTGTAATGGCCAAGGAAGAAGGGTACAAAGTGGAACTATTATATCTAACCAGCAGCATGAGTATTATTTATTCCTCCTCTTCCTTTTTTTCCCTTCTTTGGCATGAGGATGTGTTTATGCAGTGACCTTTACTTGTGCACATTGCTGCATGAGTGCTTCCTTAACAATTCTGCCGGCAATGAATTTGTGCCTGCAACCTCAGTCGTAATGGTGGTAGTAGAACTACATCACTGTATATTTTGCCATCTTTCAAGCTTGATGCAATTTTGCCAACAATTTTGACTGTGTCTCTGTTATAACTGGTGCTGTTTAGCAAAGTCTGTGATACCGTACAATCTTTCACTCTGTCTTGTACCTATGACTTCTTTAGTGTAAACATTTGTCAGTGAACACGATATAGTTTTTCTGATTGCTAATTTTCTTCTGGTCATCTGTTGTCTTTCCGTATCCGTCTCAAACAAATTAATTCAGTCTATGCAGAGAGTCTTGAATGCACTGAGTGCAAGAGGTGCCTGGAGGAGAGTAGTCATCCAGAAAACCATGGAGACATTTGTAATCCTACTTGCATTAACTACTTCCATGTGCTTCCTTGGGGTGAAGAAAGTCCTCATTCCTATGGCTTGGGATGTATGGCTTCACCATCCCCAACAGTCTGGTCCCATCTGTGTTTCAGAGTTTCTGGAGCAGATCCTAATTGTATTTAGGCTAGAGTGCTACATGACATTCTCCCGTCAGCAGTCACATCATCTCAAATACAGGCTATAAGGATTTTTTATTATCCCTAACCCATCCTGCCAGAATGGCTGATGTGGGCAGTTGCATCACTGCATCAACCTGCTGTACCATTCCTTATCATTTGCATGCTTCCACTCACCCACACACACTTTGATTGCTACCATCATCAGCTTTGCAGTGCTAAGCCCTCTTGCCTTAGAGTATGCTGTAGTACTGGTATCCGTAAGCTTGCACCCATTTGTTGTGAATGCAGCCAGCAAGTGCAGCCAGCAAGCATAATCACCATTCCCTTCCCAGGATAGGCAAGCTGGCATTGGCTTTTCCCTGCTACCCTCTCCTGCTTGACTCCTTCATCACTTGAGCAGTTACTTCAGCTTATTAGGCATTCTGGGTCATAGTCAAGGCTTTAGCCTGGGCGGCCGCTGTGGTGCAGTGGTTAGCGTTGCTGCCTCACAGCAAGAGGTTCTCTGGTTTGATCCTCAGCTGGGGTTCCTTCTGTGCGGAGTCTGCATGTCCTCCCTGTGGTTGCGTGAGTTTCCTCTGGGTGCTCTGGTTTCCTCCCACATTCCGAAGTTATACTGTAGGTGGATTAGATACTCTAAATTGGCCCTAGATGTGAGTGCGTGCATGTGTGTGCCTTCCATGGAAGGTTGGGCGCTGGGCTGGCAACTCGACAGTTTAAAACTCTACTGCCAATCATGAGCAGACAGGTGATCTGCTGTGGCAGCCCCTAACCTGGAAAAGCCAAAAGAAGAAGAAGTCAAGGCATTAACCCCTGTCCCTTTACGCCACAGAGCTTGGTCAGTGGCCTTGATGCTTTTCTGGAACACTGCCTGGAATTATTTGAGGGAGATAATGAAATGCCTGATACTGTCTTTGTACACATTTTTATGATGTCCAAAATAATTGGGAATAGGTCTTTCCTCTGTGATACTGGTGTCATGTACCAACTTCAGTGTGATAATCCTTTCAGCATTCCATTTGACACAGTCTTTGTCATAGGCTATGTCAAAAGCTACCATTTGTCTTTCCACCTCAAACTCACTCAAGAATGGAGCTGTGAGCAGTAGTACAGACTCCAGATGGTGTCTGTTGGGGGAGTTGTATAGACCAACCACTTTCGTCTTCAACTGTGGTGCACAGTATCCTCGTGGTGGGAGAACAATAATCACAGACTGTGCACCATTTTGGAGCTAGCCACAGAACAGCTTAAAAAATGACTATAGGTGAGTAGGTTGGATTGACTAATGTTATTAAAATGGGCATGGGATGAGTACCCAGCCTACTGTGGTGCACATCAGGGACCTATGGTAATGGTGGGAGGGGTCTGTGTGTGTCCCTATTGGCCAGTGTGTGCCTGCCTTAAAGTCCAGCAGCCCTAGGTCAGTAAGCTGAAGACAGTGACGGATGTCATCAGAATTGGTGACAAAATTCAGGCAATCAGATGTAGGGTAAGGACAGGGCACTGTTCATAATCTTTCCTGGGACCCCTGTTTGGCGTCTACTTCTCAGAGGTCCAGGCAAAGACAAAAGGCCTGTGGCTGACCAAGTTTGCAGACAACTGTAACTTTGGTACAGTCATTGACTCCCCAAGTGATGTTGACATACCTTAAGAGGGTCTCACAGCAACAAATGACTGGTGCTAAAGCCATGGCCTTTAAGTTAAATGCAAAAAAATGTATTCTCATACCATTCGGCAACAACACGGCCCCTACTGGTTACCACATTAGCGGCAACCCCCTAAGCACACAGCCTGTGGTGAGAGACCTGGGTACACAAGTTGACAACAATCTCACATTTGACCATCATGTAACAGCAGTGGTCAGAAAAGCTTTTTACTTAGTTCATCTCAAAAGTAAAGGGATTGCATCCACAAAAAAAGGAGGTTATTACCTCTCTGTACTCCTCCCTCATTAGGCCAATAATTGAGTACAACACCGTCTTTGGTATGTACCTGTCCAAACACCTTCACCAACTGGAAAGACCACAGAAATAACTCACAAAGAGAATCCATGGCCTCCAACACCTGTCGTATGTGGACAGGCTCAAATCACTATCACACTACTCTGTATCATACAGATTGCTCAGAGGTGACCTGTGTCTTGCCTACAAGGCAATCTCAGACCCTGCTCTACTAGAGATGCTCCATATCTGTAAGTGTAACTCCTCATGTAGTACCCAGTCAAAAGGCTTAAATGTAATATGTGACATTAACAAAACCTGCTGGAGAGACAGGTTTGTTTCCCAGAAGCTGCCCCATCTCTGGAATAGACTCTCCATACACGTCAAGCAAAGTATGTCGCTGACCTTCTTCAAGCGCAACCTTGATGAGTGGATGGGCAGCCACAAATTTATCCTAGGGGTTCCACCTGTGTCCCTCATCGACAGGTGCTGATTGTGCTTTCTTTTCCAAGGATAAACTCTTGGCTAGGTTTGTAAGGGCCCCAGAGCCATTAGCCTAGAAATCTCCTATGATCTTATGATCCAAGTCCAACAGCAGGGTTGTGGTAGCAAGGAAAATAATGCATTCAAGCAGCATTTGCAAGACCCATTAGATAAAGCAGAACAACATGAGTTGGCATTAAAAATGGGGGACCTGAATGCACATATAGAGGCAGAACAGATACGAGGACTTACTAGTTCCACATGGATGGGACAACAGAAATAATCAAGGAGAAGCCATTCCAGACATTGACAAATGGTTTGATAGTGGCCAACACATACAACAGCAAGACAGAGATGGTCACAAGATCATGTACAAGACTTCCCTCCTAGTAAGGAAAGGGCACTGTGGAGAAATCGGAGATTGCAGAGTCATCCCCAGTTAAACAGTCGGGGCACATCTTTAACCACTGGCTGTCACAGTCATCTGCAAACAGTGGTCAGAGAAGGCTCTTAAGGTCAACAGAGAGACTAGGCTGAAGATATGGAAGTTGACTGGATAGAAGGCATATAAGTTCAAGGAAATACTCTGTGCAGTAGCACCTCAGGAAGAAGCGAGAAGAGGAGTTGAAGAAAAATGGCAGCCTTGCAAAACGTGTGTGAGGACTACAGAGCAGATGAGTTGCCGAGTCAGCTGTGTAAATAAGGTTTGTAAGATAAGCTGGTAATGAAATGTAGAAGTCCAGGAAGTCAAATAAAGAAAGGAGGAGTGCAGGAAAAAAATGGGTGATAAAAAGTCCGACTAGTCTAAAAAGGAATACTAGTTGGCTAACAAAGAGGCTAAGAGAGCAGTTGCAGTAGCAAAGAAAAGGCATCAGAGGCAATCTACCAGCTTCTGGAGAGTGACTCATAAGTTCTTTTGTATGTTTAGTTGTATTGTCTGGCCTTTCTGGCCTGGATTATGACTGAAAAGGACCCTTGGACCAGTTCAGTGGGGGGGATCAGCAGCCCTCATTTACATTACGTACATTTATTTTGCCAAAATTGTAAATTATTGTTAAATTCTAGCTTAATAAAATAAATTTCTTGCAGTATTGCAAGATTTTATAGAAAACAGTAAATGTTGGGCGAGCTAGTCAGTAAACAGCAATTATAGTGACTGACACTCTTTGGCACAGCC